>NC_034194.2:36764985-36782813 GCF_002021735.2 Oncorhynchus kisutch | reverse complement strand
TGTAAGCCAGTACCTCCGGGTTAAACGCACAGGAATAGTAGTCTATGAAGTTCACTATAATACAGCCATCATACTATACAAAATAATTAGAGGTGAAGTCACCAGTATTATGCTAAATATGGTAAACATTTAAAAATGCTAAATGTAATGTTGTTTATTTTCGTATTGCTCTAATGACTTTGTTAATGAAGTTGCTGAAATTCAGGTGAATTAGACTCATTGGGGCATGAACTGGCCTGGAGAGAGGGAGGAGAGGAGAGGCGGGGCGGGGAGGGGAGAGGAGAGGAGAGGAGAGGAGAGGAGAGGAGAGGAGAGGAGAGGAGAGGAGAGGAGAGGAGAGGAGAGGAGAGGAGAGGAGAGGAGAGGAGAGGAGAGGAGAGGAGAGGAGAGGAGAGGAGAGGAGAGGAGAGGAGAGGAGAGGAGAGGAGGCATTAAAACCTATGTAAGTAGAAACAAAGTAGACAGCGATCTGTCATCAGATACGTCATCAGAGCACAACAGGGCATTGTACTGTCTACACTTGGTTTGTTGTTTATATAAAACATGTTTAATTAAATCTATTTAATCAGAACTAAAGTTGTGTTGCTAAGGATTCCATGATGCCATTAGCCTTTACGGCTGGGACTGCAGGTTTCTGTTCCTTTTTTTGCTAGCTGGGTGTACTACAGACACCTGTCGTTGTCGTGGGAAAGACTCATTGTTATCTTTTCATAAAACAACTGGTTGCATTAAAGAGTCAACCTGGATACTGAGGAGATCCTGAGGGAAATTGACGAGTACCAACAGCTTTACGCTATGGATGAACAACATACTCCATCACGAAAAGATCCAACTACCTCACAAAAGAACTTTAACCCAACAAAAAAAAAGAAAAACAGATGAATCTACAGACACGGACAATTTATTTACCGTTTAAGCAGAGGCTAGTGCTCTGGCTGGAATCCATGTAACATTGGAAAAGGTGTGAGCACACATTACATTACTCAATTACATGCTCGCTTACACATACGGACTAATACATACACACACACTCGCTCTCTTCTCTCTCTTTCTCTTTTTTCTCTTCTCTTCTGTTGTGTGTTTGGCTATAGATTAAGTGATATGACATGCTATTCTATAAAATACATTCGCCGTAATTAATATTACCTGATTGAGCTAATCATGTAAATGTAATTAACTAGAGAGTCGGGGCACCACTAAATAATATTTATAGAGCTGTTATCTTCCGAATAAACTCTTAAAGACCTAGTAATATTTTACATCAATAGCAGTCAATAATAATCGTCACCTTAATTCAGTCTCATCTGAAAGTCTTCACGAACCCTTCACGAGCAATGCAAAATTGGGTTTAACTATTTATTAATTAAATACCTAACTAATCACACAGAATTACACATACACATAATTAAATCATAACTTGATTACAAATTACATCATAAAGGAAAATGTCCTTAGCGGGCGGAACAGATATGACAGCTGGTTACACAAAAGAAAAGGGTCTGGGTTTGAGTGAAAGAGAGGGAAGACTGAGGAACACAGGGAGAAGCTGTGCTATCGTAAATACAATATCTAATGCATTCTAAATTACCACCCATTTGGAAAAGGAAAATGCAATAAATATTTACTCTGAGCTGCACTTTGGTAGGTTGGTGGTAGATGGAAGGCCGTGTTGCCAAACCGAGTCCTTTGTCCTTTGAAGAATGTCTCTGGTGGTCAATTGAATACGTTGTAGTAACGTTGTTGTGTGATAGACGGGATACTCTGTCTGTTCTTTCCTTGCCTACGTTTGCAGCTGCTGTTGCTAACTCAACTGCTGGGAGGTATCACTTCTGTAGTGAATAAGAGTTCAAAGTTCATACCATTCGCAAACAAAGCCCATGCTGAGGTTGGCTTAGTTCTGTAGTTGACATGCTAGTCCTTTTAACGCAGAGGCTGCAGACCTCACCTACTTGGAACAGGAGGTGATATTGTCGTCAAGGCTTTATATAGGAAGAAAGGGCGTGTTTGAAAAGTTTTATAGCCCATGTCTCTTCACAGGGACGGGTCACTGATTAGGCAGAGCCCTAACCTTATGAAAACCCAAATCTCTAATTTGGAAGCTAAAATTACATTTCACCAATATTGTTATATAGTTATATTCAAACATTTAAATTGAACAACAATTCCATGTGAATCTGATAACTCTGATGTGTAGACTTTCCACTGTAGAGTTTATGTCATCTCATCATTGATGAGAATGTCTCAGATGACAACCAAACTGACATCATATTCATTAAGTACCACCGCATATGTTCAATTGGTCAGATTACCAGAATATAGTTCATTTCCCCCCACCTTCTGATGGTCCCAGAATCTCTATGTTAACCAAGGGGTTTTCAAATGTCACATCAGTAAGGTAGAGAGAGGAAAAAGGGGGGAAGAGGTATTTATGACTGTCATAAACCTACCCCCCAGGCCAACGTCATGACACTTCTCTCTCTACTGTTTTATAATTGAATGTGTTTACAGTTTGTCTATCTTTTATGTATTTGTCTACAAGTTTATACAGTGCCTTGCGAAAGTATTCGGCCCCCTTGAACTTTGCGACCTTTTGCCACATTTCAGGCTTCAAACATAAAGATATAAAACTGTATTTTTTTGTGAAGAATCAACAAGTGGGACACAATCATGAAGTGGAACGACATTTATTGGATATTTCAAACTTTTTTAACAATCAAAAACTGAAAAATTGGGCGTGCAAAATTATTCAGCCCCTTTACTTTCAGTGCAGCAAACTCTCTCCAGAAGTTCAGTGAGGATCTCTGAATGATCCAATGTTGAACTAAATGACTAATGATGATAAATACAATGCACCTGTGTGTAATCAAGTCTCCGTATAAATGCACCTGCACTGTGATAGTCTCAGAGGTCCGTTAAAAGCGCAGAGAGCATCATGAAGAACAAGGCAGGCAGGTCCGAGATACTGTTGTGAAGAAGTTTAAAGCCGGATTTGGATACAAAAAGATTTCCCAAGCTTTAAACATCCCAAGGAGCACTGTGCAAGCGATAATATTGAAATGGAAGGAGTATCAGACCACTGCAAATCTACCAAGACCTGGCCGTCCCTCTAAACTTTCAGCTCATACAAGGAGAAGATTGATCAGAGATGCAGCCAAGAGGCCCATGATCACTCTGGATGAACTGCAGAGATCTACAGCTGAGGTGGGAGACTCTGTCCATAGGACAACAATCAGTCGTATATTGCACAAATCTGGCCTTTATGGAAGAGTGGCAAGAAGAAAGACATTTCTTAAAGATATCCATAAAAAGTGTCGTTTAAAGTTTGCCACAAGCCACCTGGGAGACACACCAAACATGTGGAAGAAGGTGCTCTGGTCAGATGAAACCAAAGTTGAACTTTTTGGCAACAATGCAAAATGTTATGTTTGGCGTAAAAGCAACACAGCCCATCACCCTGAACAGCCCATCACCCTGAACAGCCCATCACCCTGAACAGCCCATCACCCTGAACACACCATCCCCACTGTTAAACATGGTGGTGGCAGCATCATGGTTTGGGCCTGCTTTTCTTCAGCAGGGACAGGGGAGATGGTTAAAATTGATGGGAAGATGGATGGAGCCAAATACAGGACCATTCTGGAAGAATGGAAGACTCCTGATGGAGTCTGCAAAAGACCTGAGACTGGGACGGAGATTTGTCTTCCAACCAGACAATGATCCAAAACATAAACCAAAATCTACAATGGAATGGTTCAAAAATAAACATATCCAGGTGTTAGAATGGCCAAGTCAAAGTCCAGACCTGAATCCAATCGAGAATCTGTGGAAAGAACTGAAAACTGCTGTTCACAAATGCTCTCCATCCAACCTCACTGAGCTCGAGCTGTTTTGCAAGGAGGAATGGGAAAAAATGTCAGTCTCTCGATGTGCAAAACTGATAGAGACATACCCCAAGCGACTTACAGCTGTAATCGCAGCAAAAGGTGGCGCTACAAAGTATTAACTTAAGGGGTCTGAATAATTTTGCACGCCCAATTTGTCAGTTTTTGATTTGTTAAAAAAGTTTGAAATATCCAATAAATGTCGTTCCACTTCATGATTGTGTCCCACTTGTTGTTGATTCTTCACAAAAAAATACAGTTTTATATCTTTATGTTTGAAGCCTGAAATGTGGCAAAAGGTCGCAAAGTTCAAGGGGGCCGAATACTTTCGCAAGGCACTGTATATGTTTACAGCAAGCAAGGGGAAGATATCAGAATAGGGGCATTGGGGAATAATAACATATTGTATGGAATACATTTGTACTGTAGTGAAGCCGTCTCTAGAGTAATGCAAGGTCTTTTTCATGATCATATGAAACGTCAATTGCTATGGAAACGCTGGGATGTGTTTTTCATTGATGTTAAAGGTAATTATGATACAATGAACAATGATACAATATGGATTACAATTATCGTATCAATATTAAGGCTATACGGACTACATGTTACACACCTAGATACTCAACCATGCAAATTGGTAAAGTTATTAATTATTTGGACATCACACATTAAAGTCTTACTCTTATACAGATGTTGTACACACTCTCACTATATCACATCCAATATCATACACATCAACCTACTCAGATTTACTACACACATAAGATCTTGTCTCAATTTTCTAACATCTGTGGCGTTGGCTCACAGGCAAACAGGCAAGGGAACAAAACAAATGTAGCTAGAACCTATTTCTTCAATTCTTTAGAATAGTTTTATGTCATGGACAAAGAAACTCAAAAGGTGTGATGATATTAATGAACTAACATTTCGATCTGAATGTGCAAATAGAATGATTCGCAGGGAAACTCCTTTTGAATATGAAAGTGAACGAAAAAGTGATTTGGCTCATTAATCTATATGAGAGAGAATAGAGTAGATGGCACACATCAACGTGTGATTTATGACCCTCATAATTATCAAGCTTCTGATAATAATAATAACTTTATATTATTTATTTTTAAGTCAATAATAATGTGTGTGAAGTGTACACTTTTGTTTCACAGTAGATTTGTTTAAGACCACCAAGAAACACTTGATTTAGCCCACTGCATTAGTTATTAAGTGGGGTAGAAAATGAATCTGTTTAAGTCATAAGCAAAGGGCCCAACTTAAAGAGTATAATTACCCTTTCAAAAAGAGGATGGCATGATTGACTGTGACAGCCACCCCCTGGAGAGCAGCTCTCCTTTGGGGTGTAAGGGGTATAAAGAATTTTAAAAAATTAAAAAATTATCCCCAACCTAGGAAAAATCACCTGTTGTTTGGGTATCGGTATGTTATATATGCCCTCCTATTGTTGAAAAGTTTAGTTAAAAAAACATTGTTTCAAACAAGCCTGCAGAGACACACACACACACACACACACACACACACACACACACACACACATCCGTCAGACACAGACACACACACACACACATCCGTCAGACACACACACACACACACACACACACACACACATCCGTCAGACACAGACAGGGTGGCCAGCAGAGATAGATGGGATGGGCTGAGGGTGGCCCGCAGAGATAAATGGGATGGGCTGAGGGTGGCCAGCAGAGATAGATGGGATGGGCTGAGGGTGGCCAGCAGAGATACATGGGATGGGCTGAAGGGGGCCAGCAGAGATAGACGGGATGGGCTGAGGGTGGCCAGCAGAGATAAATGGGATGGGCTGAGGGTGGCCAGCAGAGATAAATGGGATGGGCTGAGGGTGGCCAGCAGAGATAAATGGGATGGGCTGAAGGGGGCCAGCAGAGATAGACGGGATGGGCTGAGGGTGGCCAGCAGAGATAAATGGGATGGGCTGAGGGTGACCAGCAGAGATAGATGGGATGGGCTGAGGGTGACCAGCAGAGATAGATGGGATGGGCTGAGGGTGGCCAGCAGAGATAAATGGGATGGGCTGAGGGTGACCAGCAGAGATAGATGGGATGGGCTGAGGGTGACCAGCAGAGATAGATGGGATGGGCTGAGGGGGGCCAGCAGAGATAGATGGGATGGGCTGAGGGAAGTGGGATGTGGAATTGGAGACAAGTGGGAGTGGAGTTGCTGTGTGAGAGACAGATGGTCAAAGGTAAAAGTTACAAAAAAAAGTACAAATAAACATAATTAAAAGCTTGTTTGAATGACACTGAGGGGCAGTGTTTTTACAACTAATGCCGGTTTGCCTGAGGCTGATGCCGTGCAGGTGTTTTTACACATGCATATACACACACTCTCATTCAAATAAACACATACAAGAACACACACATACATGTAATAGTGCCAGACATGCACACAAACATATACAGTTGGCATGGCTGTTATGATTTCACTTGTCCTTCATGTCCTTTGTTTTAATTTATTAAAACATGTTTGGATGGGGAATGTAATTAATTGTATTTTTTATTTTAATTATTTCTTCTTGGTGTGGGTATTGTGTTTCAGATATTCAATGAAAAAAAAAATAATAATAACAATTTCTAAAATAACCTATGTTAGCCATCCACAGAAAAATACTGAACCTTAGCACGCACACTCACACACACACACACACACATAGTCCATACGCGCACACTATAGCTACATTTTACTCCACGGCTGATCTGAATTCAGCTGGTAGGGAGGGAGGGAGGGAGGGAGGGAGGGAGGGAGGGAGGGAGGGAGGGAGGGAGGGAGGGAGGGAGGGAGGGAGGGAGGGAGGGAGGGAGGGAGGGAGGGAGAGAACATTTCAGGTATGACAAAGCAAGGCCAGATCCAGCCTGACCTAGCTAAAGGCTTACAGCTGTCTCACTGTCTAACAGTAAGAGCCAGAGCTTCCTGGGCTTTGTGAACTATACCATTTTGAAGAATGCTCGTTGTATACAATATGTAGGGCTGAAGATAAATATGTATGTTACATGTAAGTCTAAAACATCTCACATTAGTGTCCTGTCCACGTCTGTACATTATGCTGCCTCATGCTATAGAAACAGGACATAGGCGCCTTCCCTATGGACTGTTCTGGCTTGGGCTTACAAAACATCTAATAGTGTCTGATCAAGTCCAATAGGTTCCAGAAGAGTGTGTTTATTACATGGTCTTAACTCTGTGCCTGAAGGCAGGTTCAAGACAGTTACCTGGTGGCTTCGATCACATCTCTCTCTTTCTCTCTCTATTCTCTCCATCCCTCTATTCTCTCTCTCCTATTCTGTCTCTCTTCCTCTCTTTCTCTCCCTCCTGTCTCTCTCTCTCTCTCTCTTTCCCGCCTGACTCTCTCTCTCTCTCTCTCTCTCTCTCTCGCTTGCTCTTTCTCTTCCCTCTCTCTCTCTCTTCCCTCTCGCTCTACATCCGTATGTTTCTGAGTCTCTTGGGCCTTCAGTCTGCAGGACAAAGCAGATTGTTTCTGACCACTTAGATAGACCAGATTGTTTCTGACCACTTAGAGAGACCAGATTGTTTCTGGCCACTCAGAGAGACCAGATTGTTTCTGACCACTCAGAGAGACCAGATTGTTTCTGGCCACTCAGAGAGACCAGATTGTTTCTGACTACTCAGAGAGACCAGATTGTTTCTGACCACTCAGACAGACCAGATTGTTTCTGGCCACTCAGACAGACCAGATTGTTTCTGACCACTTAGAGAGACCAGATTGTTTCTGACCACTCAGACAGACCAGATTGTTTCTGGCCACTCAGACAGACCAGATTGTTTCTGGCCACTCAGAGAGACCAGATTGTTTCTGACCACTCAGAGATACCAGATTGTTTCTGACCACTCAGACAGACCAGATTGTTTCTGGCCACTCAGACAGACCAGATTGTTTCTGACCACTCAGACAGACCAGATTGTTTCTGGCCACTCAGACAGACCAGATTGTTTCTGACCACTCAGACAGATGTTGGAGGTGAAAGATTGAGAGCTGGATCAGTAATACACTGATGGAGAGATGGGGAGGAAGGCCACATTCTCTATTAAACTAGCAATTGACCCCCCGCAAGTTTTATCTGGCATCGCCTTCAGTCTGCACTGTGGTTCTTGCTACATGCATACACACACACCCACATACAAACACACAAACACTCACACCCACACACACACGTATACACAGCCCGTCAGAGCGGTGGTTGTGTGGTTGTGAATAGCTCCGTCCAAACAGTAGCTCCAGCCTATTGATCTATCAGGCACTCTGCTAAAGGTCTCTTTGATCTCTTGATGATGTTTACAGTGAGTGAGCTGGCTGAGGATTTCTATAGATCCTGACCGTTTAATAGTGATGTCTTATGCGGGCTGTTTTGTGAGTTTAAATACAATGCACCCTAACTTTGAATTTCTCTCTATATGTCTGTCTGTGTCTATCTCTGTCTGTGTCTCTCTCTCTCTCTCTCTGTCTGTGTCTATCTCTGTCTGTGTGGCTCTCTCTCTGTCCCTGTGTCTCTCTCTGTCTGTTTCTGTCTATCTATGTCTATGTCCATCTCTGTCTGTCTGTGTCTTTCTCTGTCTGTCTGTGTCTATATATGTCTGTGTCTCTCTCTGTCCCTGTGTCTCTCTCTGTCTGTTTCTGTCTATCTCTGTCCGTGTCTATCTCTGTCTGTGTCTCTCTCTCTGGCTGTGTCTATCTCTGTCTGTGTTTATCTCTATGTGTGTCTCTGTCTGTGTCTCTCTCTGTCTATGTCTCTCTCTGGCTGTGTCTATCTCTGTCTGTGTCTATCTCTGTCTGTGTCTCTCTCTCTCTGGCTGTCTATCTCTGTCTGCGTTTATCTCTGTGTGTCTCTGTCTGTGTCTCTGTCTGCCTCTGTCTCTGTCTGCCTATGTCTCTCTCTGTGTCTCTTTCTGTGTCTCTTTCTGTGTGTCTGTCTGTGTCTCTCTCTCTGTGTGTCTCTCTCTCTATGTCTGTGTCTCTCTCTGTCTGTCTCTCTGTCTGTCTGTGTCTATCTCTGTCTGTGTATATATCTGTCTTTGTCTCTCTCTGTCTGTGTCTATCTCTGTCTGTGTCTATCTCTGCCTGTGGCTATCTCTGTCTGTGTCTATCTCTGCCTGTGGCTATCTCTGCCTGTGTCTATATTTGTCTGTATCTCTCTCTGTCTGTGTCTATCTCTGTCTGTATCTCTCTCTGTATGTGTCTCTCTCTGTCTGTCTTTCTTGCTGTCAGTGTCTGTCTGTCTGTCTGTCTGTCTGTCTGTCTGTCTGTCTGTCTGTCTGTCTGTCTGTCTGTCTGTCTGTCTGTCTGTCTGTCTGTCTGTCTGTCTGTCTGTCTGTCTGTCTGTCTGTCTGTCTGTCTGTCTGTCTGTCTGTCTGTCTGTTTGTCTGCCTGCCTGCCTGTCTGTGTGTCTCTCTCTCTCTCTCTCTAGTAGACAATGTATTTCAGGCTTTCTACCCTTTTTCTCACTCTGCATATGTTATATTAAACCAGAGGAAGGTTCTTCGATTTTTTTTCCTACTACCAGCCTTTGTTCTTGGTTTGCAGGCTTATGTTTAATACATGAGGATTGGGAGACTTATTCGATTGTTGGCCTCTGCGCCTGTTATTCCCAGGCAGGGACTATTTTAAAGAGTTGCTTTAGGTCAGAAAATGCACCCTGGGATCTGTCGTCTCCCACCTCATGTGGTAGACTTTCTGAATAAGATTAGTATTTAGAACATGGAGGACTTGCCTTTACACCATTGACTAAGTGATGTGGGAGGATTTGGTTTTATGGCCTTTATCCCAAACAGGGTGAATCCACTTTGGAGGACAAATGTGAAATGTGACCGCACCATCCCTGGTGTCTGGGTTGGGGTCATTTCTGAATTGAGTTGGAAATTGGTCTTAAATTCCAATTCAATTCTTGAATTTGAATTGATTTTGAATTGGCCAAACCCCACAGATGTTAATTAATTTAAATTCAAATGGATAATGTATTCCATAAATCACATTTATTTCTGACAGAATTTATAGTTACCAATACTATGTTGTTACATTCTTACATTTCATTTTTTTAAACAAATTCTTTAAAGTTTAAGTAAATAATTACAGTGGTCTGAAAATATTGTTATGTAATTGTGTAGGTTGTGTAGGTTGTTCATAATTCACTTGGATGTTATTACATTTTAAAAATACACGTACTGTATATATCCCAGAATGCATTAAGTTAAAACAGAAAGGAACGGAACAACCTAACATCCCATGACAAAAATACAGAGTTATCATCAACCTAATATTTGAAATAGTAAATGTATTGAGGTATTGGTCAAAGGAATGAGACTCATATGTTACATGTCTCAGTTGAATTTATTTTAATTGGTTTTAATTCAATTCTACTTCCTTTAATTCCATTTCAATTCAAATTCAGATTTCTGTGGCCAATTCCAATTTCAATTCATGTCATGGGTTGATCCCAAGTAGTAGTGTTGTAGACCAATAAGCTTGTACCTCTCTTTTTCTCTCTCAGTCTCTCTCACTCTCTCTCTTTCTCTCTCGGTCTCTCTTTCTCTCTCAGTATCTCTCTCTTTCTCTCTCAGTCTCTCTCTCTCGGTCTCTCTTTCTCTCTCAATCTCTCTCACTCTCTCTCTTTCTCTCTCGGTCTCTCGCTCTCTTTCTCTCTCAGTATCTCTCTCTCTCTCTTTCTCTCTGTCTCTCTCTCTCGGTCTCTCTTTCTCTCTCGGTATCTCTCTCTCTCTCTCTCTCCCTTTCAACCCCTCTCTCCCTCTCTCTCTTTCCATGAGGTGATGTTTTTCAACTTGAGCATTGATTTTGCTATCTACATTAGCTGAAATGTACCAATATAGTTTTTCTACAACATCTCTCTCCCTGTCTCTCTGCAGCTGGTACCACGTATATCTTCGGTAAGGGCGGGGGTCTGATCACGTATACGTGGCCTAACAACGAGAGGCCCAGCACGCGTACCGACCGTCTGGCTGTGGGCTTCAGCACCACCATCAAGGATGGAATCCTGGTTCGCATCGACAGCGCTCCACGACTAGGGGACTACATCATGCTACACATCGTAAGCTATCTTTTAGACTACTACTGTGTGCCCTATAGCTTTTGCAAGTGCCATGCTCTACAAACTGAGCCACATGGGACTAACCATTCAGTCTGCACTGTGCTCCTATCTAACCCTCGGCAGGGAGATGACATCCAGCACTACATTGTTAGTTTCACTACTAAATTTGCTAGGTTTTCAGGAGCCTCGGTGTATTTACAGTGACTCCTTACTGTAGTAGTTCAAGTAATTTCCCTTCTCCCTGGTTTTAAACTATTATTTCAGTTACTGATGCTTCTCCCTGGTTTTAAACTGTTATTTCAGTTACTGATGCTTCTCCCTGGTTTTAAACTGTTAGTTCAGTTACTGATGCTTCTCCCTGGTTTTAAACTGTTAGTTCAGTTACTGATGCTTCTCCCTGGTTTTAAACTGTTATTTCAGTTACTGATGCTTCTCCCTGGTTTTAAACTGTTATTTCAGTTACTGATGCTTCTCCCTGGTTCTAAACTGTTATTTCAGTTACTGATGCTTCTCCCTGGTTTTAAACTGTTATTTCAGTTACTGATGCTTCTCCCTGGTTTTAAACTGTTATTTCAGTTACTGATGCTTCTCCCTGGTTTTAAACTGTTATTTCAGTTACTGATGCTTCTCCCTGGTTCTAAGCTGATAGTTCAGTTACTGATGCTTCTCCCTGGTTCTAAGCTGATAGTTCAGTTACTGATGCTTCTCCCTGGTTCTAAGCTGATAAGTACTTCATTGACTGACTCCAGGACTGGAGGTAAACTGTTGTGATGTTTCTAAACCGTGACCCACAATGTAAATGGTTGAATCAGATCGTACGTTTCAAACAGAGGCACATCTATAATACATGCATAGTACGTCCCTTGTCTTCTACAGTTATCTGTCACACAATTCTCTCACAACGAAGTGAATCTTAATAAATCGTTAATAAAACCATGTCTGCCTGACACGTGTGTCACTGTGTCATGGAAACCCTGTGTGAATCAGCTGTGCATCCCAGCATTCATATCTCATGACGTCCTTATGCTGTTGTTGTTGTTGTTTACTTATTTACATAATAATCAGAAAAGATGGCCACCGACTGTAGAAACTTCCTTGGAAAGGTGGCAGAGGAATGTTGATGTGGTGTGAAAGCAGTGATGTTGAGGAGAGAGGGAGACAGGGATGAAGAAAGGATACTACTGCGCCAACAGATTGAGTGCCTGTCTCTCCTTAAAGACTCCCCTCATCTCTGAAGTGAGCGTGTTGCAACGAGCTGTTGGATGTACACTGCTCCAACCTCGCCATCTGTTCACACAACATGAAGGCCATGCACCGATTTCAGCTTCTTTACAGTCTAAAGGAATGTGTGTCTGAGAGAGAGAAACAGGAGCGAGAGAGCGAGAGAGTGAGAGGGAGAGAGAGAGAGAGAGAGCGAGAGAGAGAGAGAGAGGGAGAGAGAGTGAGAGGGAGAGAGAGAGAGAGAGAGCGAGAGAGGGAGAGGGAGAGGGAGAGGGAGAGAGAGAGAGAGCGAGAGGGAGAGGGAGAGAGAGAGAGAGCGAGAGAGTGAGGGAGAGAGAGTGAGGGAGAGAGAGAGCGAGAGAGAGAGTGAGAGGGAGAGAGAGAGCGAGCGAGCGAGAGAACGAGAGAGCGAGCGAGAGAGCGAGAGAGCGAGCGAGAGAGCGAGCGAGAGAGAGAGAGTGAGAGAGAGAGAGAGAAGGAAGGGAGGAAAAGAAGAGGGTTGGGGTCAGAGACGAAAAGATGGAAAATGCCTTTCCTCACGTCATCTGGTTTGGTAAATGCAGAAACCTCGATAGGAAGGAAATCAAAGCATTTTTTTAAATCAGAGCTGACTGTCTTTCTCTAGCCAAGCTTCAACTGTTTTAAATTGCCTCCAAGTTGTTAGCAGCAAAGGTTTTCATTCCTGACAGATCACAAATTAATTTATTGTAAAATATAATTGTATTTTACAAATTAATGCCACAAATATTCATAGTATGCCCTCCATTTTAACACAGGCTAATAATTTCACTGATAATTCCAATAGGTCTCTCTTGTAGATTTTAAGAGATGTACTGTATATACAGCGGGGAGAACAAGTATTTGATACACTGCCGATTTAGCAAGTTTTCCTACTTACAAAGCATGTAGAGGTCTGTAATTTTAGGGCAGACGACGCTAGGCCAATTGTGCGTCGTCCCACGGACCTCCCGGTCGCGGCCGGATACGACAGAGCCTGGGCGGGAACCCAGAGTCTCTGATGGCACAGCTGGCGCTGCAGTACATCGCCCTTAACCACTGCGCCACTCGGGAGGCGCATTGTATGATTTTTAAGTAATTAATTTGCATGACATAAGTATTTGATACATCGGAAAAGCAGAACTTAATATTTGGTACAGAAACCTTTGTTTGCAATTACAGAGATCATAAGTTTCCTGTAGTTCTTGATCAGGTTTGCACACACTGCAGCTGGGATTTTGGCCCACTCCTCCATACAGACCTTCTCCAGATCCTTCAGGTTTCGGGGCTGTCTCTGGGCAATACGGACTTTTAGCTCCCTCCAAAGATTTTCTCTTGGGTTCAGGTCTGAAGACTGGCTAGGCCACTCCAGGACCTTGAGATGCTTCTTACGGAGCCACTCCTTAGTTGCCCTGGCTGTGTGTTTCGGGTCGTTGTCATGCTGGAAGACCCAGCCACGACCCATCTTCAATGCTCTTACTGAAGGAAGGAGGTTGTTGGCCAAGATCTCGCGATAGATGGCCCCATCCATCCTCCCCTCAATACAGTGCAGTCGTCCTATTCCCTTTGCAGAAAATCATCTCTAAAGAATGATGTTTCCACCTCCATGCTTCACGGTTAGGTTGGTGTTCTTGGGGTTGTACTCATCCTTCTTCCTCCAAACACAGCGAGTGGAATTTAGACCAAAAAGCTCAATTTTTGTCTCATCAGACCACATGACCTTCTCCCATTCATCCTCTGGATCATCCAGATGGTCATTGGCAAACTTCAGACGGGCCTGGACATGCGCTGGCTTGAGCAGGGGGAGCTTGCGTGTGCTGCAGGATTTTAATCCATGACGGCGTAGTGTGTTACTAATGGTTCAGCTCTCTTCAGGTCATTGACCAGGTCCTGCTGTGTAGTTCTGGGCTGATCCCTCACCTTCCTCATGATCATTGATGCCCCACGAGGTGAGATCTTGCATGGAGCCCCAGACTGAGGGTGATTGACCGTCATCTTGAACGTCTTCCATTTTCTAATAATTGCGCCAACAGTTGTTGCCTTCTCAGCAAGCTGCTTGCCTATTGTCCTGTAGCCCATCCCAGCCTTGTGCAGGTCTACAATTTTAACCCTGATGTTCTTACACAGCTCTCTGGTCTTGACCATTGTGGAGAGGTTGGAATCTGTTTGATTGAGTGTGTGGACAGGTGTCTTTTATACAGGTAACGAGTTTAAACAGGTGCAGTTAATACAGCTAATGAGTGGAGAACAGGAGGGCTTCTTAAAGAAAACCTAACAGGTCTGTGAGAGCCAGAATTCTTACTGGTTGGTAGGTGATCAAATACTTATGTCATGCAATAAAATACAAATTAATTACTTAAAAATCATACAATGTGATTTTCAGGATTTTTGTCTCTCACATTTGAAGTATACCTATGATAAAAATTACAGACCTCTACATGCTTTGTAAGTAGGAAAACTTGCAAAATCGGGCAGTGTTTAAAATAGTTGTTTTCCCCACTGTATTTACATCCTATAATGGTTGAATGGAAATGTCAGCAAATTGTTGTAGAATAGAATTGGTTCTCAATGACTTACGTAAAGGTTAGATAAGAATGACCTTAGCTCATTGATAGCCCAAGACCTCCAAACACAGTGCCTTCAATAAAGCCATTATCCATCCATGATCCATTATAGATAATTATTCAAAATGGCAGCTGCTGCTCAATCAAATAGAAAAGGTTACAAGTATTACAGTATGTGTGTGTGCTTGTCTTGTGTGTGTGTGAGTGCACGTGTGTGTGTGCATGTGCGCATGCGTGTCTGTATGTGTGTGCGTGTGCATGTTTGTGCGTGTGCGTGTTTGTGCGTGTGCGCTTGTGTGTGTGTGTGTGTGCGTGTGCGCTTGTGTGTGTGCGTGTGTGTATGTTTGTGTGTGTGTGTGTGTGTGTGTGCGTGCGTGCGTGTGTGTGCGTGCGCGTTTGCGTGTGTGTGTGTGCGGGCGCAGTGACCGGACTAAAGTCTAACCAAAGGTCTTCCCCAATTATCCAGACCCTCAGGGATCCTTTAGCCTTTAGGACAGTAAGCTGATGTTGTTGTAGGATCAGCCGCGGTGCAACAGCACACAGTAGGATGTTGAAGATTAGCTAGCTACCATGGCCGAGACATGGTCGGGACATGGCCGAGACATGGCCGAGACATGGTCGAGACATGGCCGAGACATGGTCGAGACATGGCCGAGACATGGCCGAGACATGGCCGAGACATGGCCGAGACATGGCCGAGACATGGTCGAAACATGGCCGAGACATGGCCGAGACATGGCCGAGACATGGCCGAGACATGGCCGAGACATGGCCGAGACATGGCCGAGACATGGTCGAGACATGGCAGAGACATGGCCGAGACATGGTCGAGACATGGCCGAGACATGGTCGAGACATGGCCGAGACATGGTCGAGACATGGCCGAGACATGGTCGAGACATGGCTGAGACATGGTCGAGACATGGCCGAGACATGGCCGACAGGGCTCTGTGGGACTGCTCTTTGGAGCTAATAGGTTTATAATGAGAACTAAGAATGGAATTGGAAAAGGTACAGAGAACAGGCGTTATCTGTTTTTTAAGTAATTGGAGTCACGCAAACTATTAATTACGTTTTATTTCTGTAATCCTCTAATCTTTAAAGCATCTATTTGTATTATGCCTTGATATTATACAAAAGCTGTTGGTAAGGCTAGTTGGTACCATAGAAATAGGAAATAAATATCCTGTTGTGGTCGTTCTAGTCATTCTATTTCTATGTTTCTGTACAAGTAACATCTGATGTAATGGTATATTTTTTGCTTGATGATTTGGGTAGCAGTAATGACAAGTTCTTATAAAGAGAGTAAAGATTCAGAGGCCTAATTTTAATCACTCTCTCCGCCTCTCGCTCACTCTCTCTCTCCATCTCTCTCCCTCACTCTCTGTCTCTGAACAGCTAGCTCAAGGCTTGTTTTGGTCGAGCTGAAATTATCACATTGTTTCTTATCCAGTTTGTCTAATAATCTAATAAAATGGACGATTTAAATGGCTGAGCTCTAGGACGCTCTGAATAATTCCCTCATTATAGACTAGAGAACCGTTAATACCCATTTTTCTCAAATTGGTATAGACCGTTTAAGGACTGCTGCTTATGCAAAGCATAAAACAGAAAAGCACTGAGCGTTTCCATAGTTACAGAGGCTCCAGCCAAGAAGCTTACTGTATTAACACTTTGATAACAACAGCTCAGAGTTTTATAACAGCACAGCAACATTTTATAATGAACTGTTTAAAAAGTGATGAAACCTACCGCGAGGAATCACCGGTCACTGCGTGTTGTGGTGTGTTCTAGAAGATTGTATAAGCACTGTACTGTATGTCCCCTCTCCTCTTAAACCCATAATAAAGTCCCCTGCAGCCCAGGGACTGATGTGTTGCTAGTGACTCACACAGTATCACGCCAGGGAATGTAGATAGCTGCAGGTAAAGCTTACCCAGGACATGCCACACAGACAGAGAGGAAGAGGGAGAGGAAGAGGGAGAGGAAGAGGGAGAGGGAGAGAGAGAGAGAGAGAGAGAGGGAGAGAGAGAGAGTATAGCTCGGCACTAAATCCTTTTGAGACATAGTCTAAAAAAAGATGGGTATTTCTGTGCACGTTGGTGTTCAGATGTCTCGGTGTTGTGATGAGGGACGTATCTTTTGGTGTATATAGTGTTGGATTCTGGAGTAAACTTTTAACATTTCTATACTAGAGACATGATACAGTAGATCAGAAGTAATACTATAGTATCTGAGGAGAGATAGAGAATGGTTGGTACATCAGTAATACTATAGTATCTGGGGGGTGAGACTGGTTGTAGTAATACTATAGTATCTGAGAGATAGAGAATGGTTATTACATCAGTAATACTATAGTATCTGAGTGATAGAGAATGGTTGTTATATCAGAAGTTAATGGTTATCTGTAGGAGACAGTTGGCTTTGGAATGTGCTGGGTGGACAGGAGGCAGTCACAGGAATACTATAGGTGATACGGGTGGAGAGTTTTGGATTAGACATCAAGGGGTTGAGGTCAGGTGACCTTAAGGGAGAAGGAATGGTTTATTAACACATCACTTCCTCTTCCTGTCGGACCATAACAGATGGAAGGACTGGAGAGGAGGAGGAGTGCCTAAATTGGAGTATATATACCTTGTGGTGGTGGAAACGTGATGTCTGAATGCAGCTGTATCGAAAACATTGGGAAGAATTAAACTTGGTTAAGCTTCTCTTGCGCCCATTGAGTTATTTACTCTGAAAATAAGAATCTAACAATAGTCAATAAATAGACCATGTTGTACAGCACAGGGCTGTATTTGGTTGTATTTGTTTCTTTACTCTCCATTACCTATTTCTATCTGTTGTCTTCATGAGCCAAACCCATAGGTTCCTCGTCACATACATCACCGAGAGGCTGTTTCAACACACACTCCTCCCATCTTCTCCTCTCCTATCTTCCTCTCCTCCCTGACACCTCTAACACTTCAACATACACTGTCTCGCCCTCACTCCCATTCTCCCATTCTGCCTTCCACCCTCCCGCCCTTCCTCCCTATATCTCTCTCTCCCTCCCTCCCATT
>NC_034194.2:36719114-36764885 GCF_002021735.2 Oncorhynchus kisutch | reverse complement strand
GAAGGAGGAGACGAGAGGAGGAGAGAGGGAAGGAGAGAGAGAGAGAGAGATCGCAGCTTATTGACTCCCTGTTCAGGAAGTGCCTATACACTAGATCCCCTTGTCACTGACTCTATAGGCCTCTCTTCCTCTGGCAGCCATGATAGGATGAGTCAGTGATACGCTAAGAGTGACAGATCTTAAGATGTCTGATATCGATAAAGACATGACTCGCCAACCTCCTGACTCTTCCTCCCTATGTCCTCCACCATGACTTCAAAGAGAACCTTTGGATTGATCCCATTGGTGGATATGTGCTATGAGGTATCATCTTTAATTTATTGATGAAAAATGTTCCAGTGGATCAGACAACCCAGAGGAGAGAGGAGTCAGGACTCAGGAGCGTTGACCTGTAGCTTAATTTCTCATGATGGTGATGTGGATCCTTCAGAAGGGCTTAATTATCATTTAAACATTAGAATATACATTATTGTGTGATGTATTGGGTCATACACAGTACCAGTCAAAAATGTGGACACACCTACTCGTTCCAGGATTTTCTACATTGTAGAATAATCGTGAAGACATCAACACTCTGAAATAACACACATGGAATCATGTAGTAACCAAAAAATTGTTTAAACAAATCAAAATATACTGTGTATATTTTATATTTGAGATTCTTCAAAGTAGCCACCTTTTGCCTTCATGACAGTTTTGCACACTCTTGGCATTCTCTCAACCAGCTTCATGAGGTAGTCACCTGGAATTCATTTCAATTAGTAGGTGTGCCTTGTTCAAAGTTAATTTGTGGAATTTCGTTCCTTCTTCATGCGTTTGAGCTAATCAGTTGTGTTGTGACAAGGTAGGGGTGGTATACAGAAGATATCCCTATCTGGTTAAAGACCAAGTCCATTTTATGGCAACAACAGCTCAAATAAGCAAAGCATTATTATTGACGACTCTTAGGGCTGCTTCGAAAATCCAATAAAATCCCCCAAATTAAATGATGGATGCAGCAATTCTCCTGTAGGCGTGATGGCTCCAAAATGTATGTTAATGCGATTTGTATAAACCTGTTAATTTTTCGGGAATGTAGCCATTCCCTGCATTAATCTCTAACCCAAAGCCCCTCCCTCCCTCCCCCTCTCTCTCTCTCTCTCTCTCTCTCTCTCTCTCTCTCTCTCTCTCTCCTTCTCTCTCTCTCTCTGCTTCTCTCTCTCTCCTTCTCTCTCTCTCTCTCCTTCTCTCCATGCATCCCCCTCTCCATTCCTCCATCCATCCCTCTCTCCATCCTTCTCTCCATCCTGCTCTCCATCCCTCTACTTCTCTATTCTTATATTCCTCTCATTGAGTACAGTAGTCTAATATCCATTTTTGGAACGGACCCATTTCTACGATGACTCTTTGACCTCAAGTCCCCATAGTGTTAGCCTTTATTCTATCACAGTAGTCTAACATTTGGAAGAAATTTTCTTCATTCTTCAATAGTTCTGGCCATTTTTTTCCAACAGGCGTTTTGCCTGGACTGTAATCAAAGTAATGGCGACATAGAAGTACCCGGGATGACTCATTAGGCGACATTACCGTATGTCATTACGTAACTCCCTGTGGGTCTACATTCTGTAATAGAATTTCTCCCTGTGGGTCTACTTTCTGGAATAGAATTTCTCCCTGTGTGTCTACTTTCTGGAATAGAATTTCTCCCGGTGGGTCTACATTCTGGAATAGAATTTCTCCCTTTGGGTCTACATTTTGGAATAGAATTTCTCCCTGTGGGTCTACATTCTGGAATAGAATTTCTCCCTGTGGGTCTACATTCTGGAATAGAATTTCTCCCGGTGGGTCTACATTCTGGAAAAGAATTTCTCCCTGTGGGTCTACTTTCTGGAATAGAATTTCCTCCTGTGGGTCTACATTCTGGAATAGAATTTCTCCCTGTGGGTCTACTTTCTGGAATAGAATTTCTCCCTGTGGGTCTACATTCTGGAATAGAATTTCTCCCTGTGGGTCTACATTCTGGAATAGAATTTCTCCCTGTGGGTCTCCAGTTCTTCTGTCCCCCTGTGCCCTGTCTGAGGGGTTCTGTTGTGTACTGGACCTCACCTTTGTTGTGTTGTCTGCTCAACCTCACATTTTTGCTAGCGGCGTGTTGCTCGGTCCCACCTCACTGTGTATGCCAGACATCCCCTCTGTCCTTCCCCAGTGAAGCGGTACACAGAGTGATCGCTGGCCTGGTGTGTCATACAGACGGACAGAACACTGGCTCTGTGAGCTTATCTCCCTTCAGGGGCTCCAGTGGACCGATGATGTCTAAACTCATCCCTGACAGATAAACTCATCCAACAGCCTCTCACATAGACTGACTGATACTTGAGCCTCTGCAAATCAAATCAAATTTTATTTGTCACATACACATGGTTAGCAGATGTTAATGCGAGTGTAGCGAAATGCTTGTGCTTCTAGTTCCGACAATGCAGTAATAACCAACAAGTAATCTAACTAACAATTCCAAAACTACTGTCTTATACACAGTGTAAGGGGATAAAGAATATGTACATAAGGATATATGAATGAGTGATGGTACAGAGCAGCATAGGCAAGATACAGTAGATGGTATCGAGTACAGTATATACATATGAGATGAGTATGTAAACAAAGTGGCATAGTTAAAGTGGCTAGTGATACATGTATTACATAAGGATGCAGTCGATGATATAGAGTACAGTATATACGTATGCATATGAGATGAATAATGTAGGGTAAGTAACATTATATAAGGTAGCATTGTTTTAAAGTGGCTAGTGATATATTTACATCATTTCCCATCAATTCCCATTATTAAAGTGGCTGGAGTTGAGTCAGTGGCAGTGTCAGTGTGTTGGCAGCAGCCACTCAATGTTAGTGGTGGCTGTTTAACAGTCTGATGGCCTTGAGATAGAAGCTGTTTTTCAGTCTCTCGGTCCCAGCTTTGATGCACCTGTACTGACCTCGCCTTCTGGATGATAGCGGGGTGAACAGGCAGTGGCTCGGGTGGTTGATGTCCTTGATGATCTTTATGGCCTTCCTGTAACATCGGCTGGTGTAGGTGTCCTGGAGGGCAGGTAGTTTGCCCCCGGTGATGCGTTGTGCAGACCTCACTACCCTCTGGAGAGCCTTACGGTTATGGGCGGAGCAGTTGCCGTACCAGGCGGTGATACAGCCCGCCAGGATGCTCTCGATTGTGCATCTGTAGAAGTTTGTGAGTGCTTTTGGTGACAAGCCGAATTTCTTCAGCCTCCTGAGGTTGAAGAGGCGCTGCTGCTCCTTCTTCACGATGCTGTCTGTGTGAGTGGACCAATTCAGTTTGTCTGTGATGTGTATGCCGAGGAACTTAAAACTTGCTACCCTCTCCACTACTGTTCCATTGATGTGGATAGGGGGGTGTTCCCTCTGCTGTTTCCTGAAGTCCACAATCATCTCCTTAGTTTTGTTGACGTTGAGTGTGAGGTTATTTTCCTGACACCACACTCCGAGGGCCCTCACCTCCTCCCTGTAGGCCGTCTCGTCGTTGTTGGTAATCAAGCCTACCATTGTTGTGTCGTCCGCAAACTTGATGATTGAGTTGGAGGCGTGTGTGGCCACGCAGTCGTGGGTGAACAGGGAGTACAGGAGAGGGCTCAGAACGCACCCTTGTGGGGCCCCAGTGTTGAGGATCAGCGGGGTGGAGATGTTGTTGCCTACACTCACCACCTGGGGGCGGCCCGTCAGGAAGTCCAGTACCCAGTTACACAGGGCGGGGTCGAGACCCAGGGTCTCGAGCTTGATGACGAGCTTGGAGGGTAGTATGGTGTTGAATGCCGAGCTGTAGTCGATGAACAGCATTCTCACATAGGTATTCCTCTTGTCCAGATGGGTTAGGGCAGTGTGCAGTGTGGTTGAAATTGCATCGTCTGTGGACCTATTTGGGCGGTAAGCAAATTGGAGTGGGTCTAGGGTGTCAGGTAGGGTGGAGGTGATATGGTCCTTGACTAGTCTCTCAAAGCACTTCATGATGACGGAAGTGAGTGCTACGGGGCGGGTAGTCGTTTAGCTCAGTTACCTTAGCTTTCTTGGGCTAAGGTAGCAGCCATACAAGGGGAAGCAGCCATACAAGGGGAAGCTAGGAATGCACAGCAGCCTTGGTAGAGAGAGTGAGAGAGAGAGAGAGAGAGGGAGGGTTATTGTAGGTAGGAGGTCGGGTATTGTAGTGTGAGGTAGGGAAGAGGGAAGGTTGAAGTGTAGGTTAGAGTAATGAAGGGAGGGTTGGGTAGAGGGTCGGGTATAGGGTATAGGGTAGGGTAGGGGGAAGGTTGAAGGGTAGGGTAGGGTATGGTAGAGGTAAGGAATTGTAGTCTAAGGTAGGGTAGGGTTATAGGGTGGGTAGGGTAGGGTAGGGTAGTGTAGAGGTAAGGAATTGTAGTGTAAGGTAGGGAAGAGGGAAGATTGAAGGGTAGGTTGGAGTAATGTAGGGTAGGGTAGGGTATGGTAGGGTAGAGGGTCGGGTATGGGGTATAGGTTAGGGTAGGGTAGAGGTAAGGTAGGGAAGAGGGAAGGTGTGGGAAGTGTTTGGTTAGAGTAAGGTAGGGTAGGGAGGGTATAGAGTATAGAGTAGGGTAGAGGGTCAGGTATAGGGTATAGGGTAGGGTAGGGTAGGGTAAAGGGTCGGGTATAGGGTATAATGTAGGGTAGGGTAGGGTAGGGTAGAGGGTTGGTATAGGGTATAGGGTAGGGTAGGGTTGAGGGTCGGGTCGGGTATAGGGTAGGGTAGGGTCGGGTCGGGTATAGAGTATAGGGTAGATTAGGGTAGGGTAGTGTAGGGTAGAGGTAAGGTATTGTAGTGTAAGGTAGGGAAGAGGGAAGGTTGAAGTGTAGGTTAGAGTAATGTAGGGGAGGGTCGGGTAGAGGGTCGGGTATGGTGTATAGGGTAGGGAGAAGGTTGAAGGGTAGGGTATGGTAGAGGTAATGAATTGTAGTGTACGGTAGGGTAGGGTAGAGGTTCGGGTATAGGGTAGGGTGGGGTAGGGTAGGGTAGAGGTAAGGAATTGTAGTGTAAGGTAGGGTAGAGGGAAGTATAGGTTAGAGTAATGTAGGGTAGAGTAGGTTAGAGGATCGGGTATAGGGTCAAATGTAGGGTAGGGTAGAGGTAAGGTATTGTAGTGTAAGGTAGGGAAGAGAGAAGGTTGAAGGGTAGGATAGGGTAGGGTAGGGTAGGTTAGAGGTAAGGTAAGGTATTGTAGCGTAAGGTAGGGAAGAGAGAAGGTTGAAGGGCTGGGTAGGGTAGTGTAGGGTAGGGTAGAGGTAAGGTATTGTAGTGTAAGGTAGGGAAGAGAGAAGGTTGACGGGTAGGGTAGAGGTAAGGTATTGTAGTGTAATGTATTGAAGAGAGAAGGTTGAAGGGTAGGGTAGGGTAGGGTAGAGGTAAGGTATTGTAGTGTAAGGTAGGGAAGAGAGAAGGTTGAAGGGCAGGGTAGGGTAGGGTAGGGTAGAGATAAGGTATTGTAGCATAAGATAGGGAAGAGAGAAGGTTGAAGGGCAGGCTAGGGTATGGTAGGGTAGGGTAGGGTATAGGTAAGGTATTGTAGTGTAAGATAGGGTAGAGAGAAGGTTGAAGGGTAGGGTAGGGTAGGGTAGGGTAGGGTAGGTAGGGTAGGGTAGGGTATGGTAGGGTAGGGTAGAGGGTAAGGTATTGTAGTGTACGATAGGGTAGAGAGAAGTTTGAAGGGTAGGGTAGGGTAGAGGGAAGGTATTGTAGTGTAAGGTAGGGAAGAGAGAAGGTATAAGGGTAGGGTGAGGTAGGGTAAGGTAGGGTAAGGTAGGGTAGGGTAGGGTAGAGGTAAGGTAAGTTAGGGTAGGGTAGGGTAGAGGTAAGGTATTGTAGTGTAAGGTAGGGAAGAGAGAAGGTTGAAGGTTAGGGTAGAGTGGGGTAGGGTAGGGTAGGGTAGAAGTAAGGTATTGTAGTGTAAGGTAGGGAAGAGAGAGGGTTGAAGGGTAGGGTAGGTGGGGTAGGGTAAGTTAGGGTAGGGTAGGGTAGAGGTAAGGTATTGTAGTGTAAGGTAGGGAAGAGAGAAGGTTGAAGGGTAGGGTAGAGTGGGGTAGGGTAGGGTAGGGTAGAGGTAAGGTATTGTAGTGTAAGGTAGGGAAGAGAGAGGGTTGAAGGGTAGGGTAGGGTGGGGGTAGGGTAAGTTAGGGTAGGGTAGGGTAGAGGTAAGGTATTGTAGTGTAAGGTAGGGAAGAGAGAAGGTTGAAGGGTAGGGTAGAGTGGGGTAGGGTGGGTAGAGGTAAGGTATTGTAGTGTAAGGTAGGGAAGAGAGAAGGTTGAAGGCTAGGGTTAGGGTAGGTAGGGTAGAGGTAAGGTATTGTGGTGTAAGATAGGGAAGAGAGAAGGTTGAAGGGCAGGGTAGGGCGGGGTAGGGTAGGGTAGGGTGGATGTAAGGTATTGTAGTGTAAGGTAGGGAAGAGAGAAGGTTGAAGGGTAGGGTAGGGTAGGGTAGAGGTAAGGTATTGTAGTGTAAGGTAGGGAAGAGAGAAGGTTGAAGGGTAGGGTAGGGTAGAGGTAAGGTATTGTAGTGTAAGATAGGGAAGAGAGAAGGTTGAAGGGTAGGGTAGGGTAGGGTAGAGGTAAGGTATTGTAGTGTAAGATAGGGAAGAGAGAAGGTTGAAGGGTAGGGTAGGGTGGGGTAGGGTAGGGTAGGGTAGAGGTAAGGTATTGTAGTGTAAGGTAGGGAAGAGAGAAGGTTGAAGGGTAGGGTAGGGTAGGGTAGAGGTAAGGTATTGTAGCGTAAGATAGGGAAGAGAGAAGGTTGAAGGGCAGGGTAGGGTAGGGTAGGGTAGGGGTAAGGTATTGTAGTGTAAGGTAGGGAAGAGAGAAGGTTGAAGGGTAGGGTAGGGTAGGGTAGAGGTAAGGTATTGTAGTGTAAGGTAGGGAAGAGAGAAGGTTGAAGGGTAGGGTCGGGTAGAGGTAAGGTATTGTAGTGTAAGGTAGGGAAGAGAGAAGGTTGAAGGGTAGGGTGGGGTAGGGTAGTGTAGGGTAGAGGTAAGGTATTGTAGTGTAAGATAGGGAAGAGAGAAGGTTGAAGGGTAGGGTAGGGTAGGGTAGGGTAGGGTAGGGTAGGGTAGGGTAGGGTAGAGGTAAGGTATTGTAGTGTAAGGTAGGGAAGAGAGAAGTTTGATGGGTAGGGTAGGGTAGAGGTAAGGTATTGTAGCGTAAGATAGGGAAGAGAGAAGGTTGAAGGGCATTGTAGGGTATGGTAGGTAGGGTAGGGTAGGGTAGAGGTAAGGTATTGTGGTGTAAGGTAGGGAAGAGAGAAGGTTGAAGGGTAGGGTTGGGTTGGGTAGGGTAGGATAGGGTAGGGTAGGGTAGAGGGAAGGTATTGTAGTGTAAGGTAGGGAAGAGAGAAGGTTGTAGGGTAGGGTAGGGTAGGGTAGAGGTAAGGTATTGTAGTGTAAGGTAGGGAAGAGAGAAGGTTGAAGGGCAGGGTAGGGTAGGGTAGAGGTAAGGTATGTAGCGTAAGATAGGGAAGAGAGAAGGTTGAAGGGCAGGGTAGGGTATGGTAGGGTAGGGTAGGGTAGAGGTAAGGTATTGTAGTGTAAGGTAGGGAAGAGAGAAGGTTGAAGGGTAGGGTAGGGTGGGGTAGGGTAGGGTAGGGTAGAGGTAAGGTATTGTAGTGTAAGGTAGGGAGGAGAGAAGGTTGAAGGGTAGGGTAGGGTAGGGTAGAGGTAAGGTATTGTAGCATAAGATATGGAAGATAGAAGGTTGTAGGGTAGGGTAGGTAGGGTATGGTAGGGTAGGGTAGGGTAGGGTAGGATAGGATAGGGGTAAGGTATTGTAGTGTAAGATAGGGTAGAGAGAAGGTTGAAGGGTAGGGTAGGGTAGGGTAGGGTATGGTATGGTAGGGTAGAGGTAAGGTATTGTAGTGTAAGATAGGGTAGAGAGAAGTCTAAGTCTAACCTACATTACCCTACACTACCTACCTTACCCTAGAGAGAAGTCTAAGTCTAACCTACCTTACCCTACACTACCTTGTGTACAGTCATTTGGAAAAAAGTTAATTTGAGATTTGCTCAGTACATTGTTTTCAGTCTGCTGTTAATGATAATGCAGAGGATTTTCCCACGGTTGCTTTTAACGCATATCCCACGGTAGTTATTGGGGTCAAACTTGTCTCCACTTTTGTGTTTGTCCCCCTGTGTCCTGAGGGTGTCAGGTTCTTGTCCAGTTCTGCCATTTAGGTCGCCACAGGCTAGTACATGTCCCTGGTCCTGAAAGTTGTTGATCTCCCCCTCATCGTTAATCTCTCATCGTTACAGTTTGGAGATTCTCTCATCGTTACAGTATGGAGATTCTCTCATCGTTACAGTATGGAGATTCTCTCATCGTTACAGTATGGAGATTCTCTCATCGTTACAGTATGGAGATTCTCTCATCGTTACAGTATGGAGAATCTCTCATCGTTACAGTATGGAGAATCTCTCATCGTTACAGTGTGGAGATTCTCTCATCGTTACAGTATGGAGATTCTCTCATCGTTACAGTTTGGAGATTCTCTCATCGTTACAGTTTGGAGATTCTCTCATCGTTACAGTATGGGGATTCTCTCATCGTTACAGTATGGAGATTCTCTCATCGTTACAGTATGGGGATTCTCTCATCGTTACAGTATGGAGATTCTCTCAACGTTACAGTATGGGGATTCTCTCATCGTTACAGTATGGAGATTCTCTCATCGTTACAGTATGGCGATTCTCTCATCGTTACAGTGTGGAGATTCTCCCATCGTTACAGTGTGGAAATTCTCTCATCGTTAAGTGTGGAGATTCTCTCATCGTTACAGTATGGGGATTCTCTCATCGTTACAGTATGGGGATTCTCTCATCGTTACAGTATGGGGATTCTCTCATCGTTACAGTATGGAGATTCTCTCATCGTTACAGTATGGGGATTCTCTCATCGTTACAGTATGGGGATTCTCTCATCGTTACAGTATGGGGATTCTCTCATCGTTACAGTATGGGGAATTTCTCATCGTTACAGTATGGAGATTCTCTCATCGTTACAGTATGGAGATTCTCTCATCGTTACAGTATGGAGATTCTCTCATCGTTACAGTATGGGGATTCTCTCATCGTTACAGTATGGGGATTCTCTCATCGTTACAGTATGGGGATTCTCTCATCGTTACAGTATGGGGATTCTCTCATCGTTACAGTATGGGGATTCTCTCATCGTTACAGTATGGGGATTCTCTCATCGTTACAGTATGGGGATTTTCTCATCGTTACAGTATGGAGATTCTCTCATCGTTACAGTATGGAGATTCTCTCATAACAAAAGGTTAGGGTTACAAAACAAGCGAACGCTGACGTCATCACTCACTACAACACTGCTGACATTATGCAACACAACAGGCATAGTCCACCCTTTAGAATCAGTTACACAAACACATTTCCAATCAGAATCCTAAACGTAAACATTATACAACATAAAAACCTGATAATGGTGACAAATGTTTTGGTCACCAAATAAAGTCATTGAGTGTGCAGCTAACATGAGTCCATAATACATCACTCCCTGCATAGGTCCCCCACCAGTGTGGGGGAGAAGCAGGATCATTCTGGAGTTGTAATGATTAGTGGTAATTGCGTATTCAGAAATATGCCCACATCCCCTGCATTCCAATATTTTAGATTCCATACTGGCTTGTTCTCTCCAGGCCATACTGCATGGTAATTATGGGGGGAAATTGGTGAAGACCAGCTATCTATCTGGGCTTTGATATGCACTAATCATTTAGCTGTTTCATATTATGGAAAAGTAAATTGTTTTAAAAAAATGACTAGTGCCTTATTACTCTTGAACCAGTTAAGTGGTTGATAAATAAAGCCATGGGAATTGGAAAAATTCATCTAACGAATGAAGGAGTTACGGAAGAATAATGAACAGTACATGGAGAGATGAAGGAAACGAGAAAGACATTTTACATGTTTCTGATACATAACTGATACCTCCAGACATGTCTCTTTAAATTATAATGAAGACATGTCTCTTTAACTAATAATGATGACATGTCTCTTTAAATTATAATGAAGACATGTCTCTTTAACTAATAATGAAGACGTGTCTCTTGAACTAATAATGAAGACGTGTCTCTTTAACTAATAATGATGACATGTCTCTTTAACTAATAATGATGACGTGTCTCTTTAAATAATAATGAAGACATGTCTGTTTAACTAATAATGATGACGAGAGACATCTTTAACTAATAATGAAGACATGTCTCTTTAACTAATAATGATGACATGTCTCTTTAACTAATAATGATGACGTGTCTCTTTAAATAATAATGAAGACATGTCTGTTTAACTAATAATGATGACGAGAGACATCTTTAACTAATAATGAAGACATGTCTCTTTAACTAATAATGATGACATGTCTCTTTAATAATATTGAAGACATGTCTCTTTAACTAATAATGATGACCTGTCTCTTTAACTAATAAGGATGACGTGTCTCTTTAACTAATAATGATGACATGTCTCTTTAACAATATTGAAGACATGTCTCTTTAAATAATAATGATGACGTGTCTCTTTAACTAATAAGGATGACGTGTCTCTTTAACTAATAATGATGACCTGTCTCTTTAACTAATAAGGATGACGTGTCTCTTTAACTAATAATGATGACATGTCTCTTTAACAATATTGAAGACATGTCTCTTTAAATAATAATGATGACGTGTCTCTTTAACTAATAAGGATGACGTGTCTCTTTAACTAATAATGATGACCTGTCTCTTAACTAATAATGCAGACATGTCTCTTAACTAATAATGCAGACATGTCTCTTTAACTAATAATGCAGACATGTCTCTTTAACTAATAATGCAGACATGTCTCTTTAACTAATAATGCAGACATGTCTCTTAACTAATATTGAAGATTGTGTGGAGGGAAGGCAGAGCAAGGATGCCATGCAAGGAGGGTATAGAAAACATTGTTTTCTGACCAGTTACATAATTGATACCTCAAGAAATGTCTCAAATATCCCTCTAACAGCGAGCATTTATAATATTTACATGGGCCGGAAGAGCATGTTTGCTCTGAATAGGTAAGTGGAGATTTGAAGACAACTTGGCCCGAAAGTGTCCACTGCGCTCCAGAAGTTGGCTATGATACAGCCTTAATGCTATTTGAAGTGAGGAAGACCGACAACCCAGATATTTCCTCTCCTTTTATTCAGACATTTTAGGTTGGGGTTATTCAGACTCCTTTTCAGAAGCCCTCGTGTCTCTCTCTCAGGCTGTCCTCACCAGCATCTCTAAATGTCTCTCAGGCTGTCCTCACTTGCACCTCTAACTGTCTCTCAGGCTGTCCTCACTAGCACCTTTAAATGTCTCTCAGGCTGTCCTCACCAGCACCTCTCCTATTTTATAGATGCTTCTGTTGCTCAGAATAAGATGTCTGAATGCACAGGCTGGTGATACTGCATAATATTTATGGCGTAGTCAATTGAACTCTACAGTTTGTGCCAGACTTCCTCTCTTTCTTCCCCACTCTCTCTCTCTCTCTTTTCATTCTCCCTACTGCTGAACATAGTAAATACTGAAGCTGTGAAGCTATGAAGGACGCTGACACACAGAGAGCATGGGAAATGTTCATCCGCTCCCTACACAGCAGGGGGTCCGATCGCTAGGTTTATCTCAAAGCATGTCAAACTCACCGAGCATCTGTCAGTAGTGAAATGATTATCTTATCCATTCCAAAATGTATTTTCTCTCATATCTCCACACATACGCGCATGCATTTTTGGGAAGATATCATAGCTTGTTATTCCTATTGAAGAATCGTCATATCAGTCTCATCGATTAGCCTCTAGCTCAGCTCATTGATCCATCAGTACGTTAGCTATTCACCTCCACAGTGTGTTAGCCTATCCTAGTCATGCTTAATGAATGGCCAGAGGGTTTGATATTGTAATGGTAGTATAGGAGAGGGCCATGTATAAGAGATGAGAGATGCTGGGCTGTCCAGATAGGGTATGAGTCCAAAATTACACCCTGTTCCCTTTAAAGTGCACTACTTTTGACCAGATCCCTATGGTTCCTGGTGAAATGTAGTACACTATATACAGAGCAGGTATCCATTTGGAACATGTCCATAGTGTATATGAACATGGACATGTAATATATAGAGAACAGTATAAATATATAGAAATAATACTGTATATAGAGCCCAGTATTAACATATATAGAGCCCAGTATATAACATACATAGATAATATATATGGCCCAGTATAAATATACAGAGATAATATATAGAGCCCAGTATAAATATACAGAGATAATATATAGAGCCCAGTATTAACATATATAGAGCCCAGTATAAATATACAGAGATAATATATAGAGCCCAGTATTAACATATATAGAGCCCAGTATAAATATACAGAGATAATATATAGAGCCCAGTATTAACATATATAGAGCCCAGTATAAATATACAGAGATAATATATAGAGCCCAGTATAAATATACAGAGATAATATATAGAGCCCAGTATTAACATATATAGGGCCCAGTATAAATATACAGAGATAATATATAGAGCCCAGTATTAACATATATAGGGCCCAGTATAAATATACAGAGATAATATATAGAGCCCAGTATTAACATATATAGAGCCCCGTATAAATATACAGAGATAATATATAGAGCCCAGTATAAATATACAGAGATAATATATAGAGCCCAGTATTAACATATATAGAGCCCAGTATTAACATATATAGAGCCCAGTATAAATATACAGAGATAATATATAGAGCCCAGTATTAACATATATAGAGCCCAGTATATAACATACATAGATAATATATAGGGCCCAGTATAAATATACAGAGATAATATATAGAGCCCAGTATTAACATATATAGAGCCCAGTATTAACATATATAGAGCCCAGTATATAACATACATAGATAATATATAGGGCCCAGTATAAATATACAGAGATAATATATAGAGCCCAGTATTAACATATATAGAGCCCAGTATTAACATATATAGAGCCCAGTATATAACATACATAGATAATATATAGGGCCCAGTATAAATATACAGAGATAATATATAGAGCCCAGTATTAACATATATAGAGCCCAGTATATAACATACATAGATAATACATAGGGCCCAGTATAAATATACAGAGATAATATATAGAGCCCAGTATAAATATACAGAGATAATATATAGAGCCCAGTATTAACATATATAGAGCCCAGTATATAACATACATAGATAATATATAGGGCCCAGTATAAATATACAGAGATAATATATAGAGCCCAGTATAAATATACAGAGATAATATATAGAGCCCAGTATTAACATATATAGAGCCCAGTATAAATATACAGAGATAATATATAGAGCCCAGTATAAACATATAGAGATAATATTTAGAGCCCAATGTAAATATATAGAGATAATATTTAGAGCCCAGTATAAATACATAGCGATAATATATAGAGCCCATTATAAATACATAGCGATAATATATAGAACCCAATGTAAATATATAGAGGTCATTTCTAGAACACAGTATAAATATATATAGATCATATATAGAGCCCAGTATAAATATATATATAGATATTATGATATTATATAGATCCCAGTAAAAATATATATAGATAATATATAGAGCCCAGTATAAATATATAGAGATAATATATAGAGCCCATTTGAAATATATAAAGATAATATATAGAGCCCAGTATAAATATATAGAGATAATATATAGAGCCCATTTGAAATATATAAAGATAATATATAGAGCCCAGTATAAATATATATAGATAATATATAGAGCCCATTATAAATATATAGAGATAATATTTAGAGCCCAGTATTAACATATATATACAGTGGGGCAAAAAAGTATTTAGTCAGCCACCAATTGTGCAAGTTCTCCCACATAAAAAGATGAGAGAGGCCTGTAATTTTCATCATAGGTACACTTCAACTATGACAGACAAAATTATTTTTAATGAATTTACTTGCAAATTATGGTGGAAAATAAGTATTTGGTCAATAACAAAAGTTTATCTCAATACTTTGTTAAATACCCTTTCTTGGCAATGACAGAGGTCAAATGTTTTCTGTAAGTCTTCACAAGGTTTTCACACACTGTTGCTGGTATTTTGGCCCATTCCTCCATGCAGATCATTGTGAGGTGTGTTTGGGATCATTGTCATGCTGAAAGACCCAGCCACGTTTCATCTTCAATGCCCTTGCTGATGGAAGGAGGTTTTCACTCAAAATCTCACGATACATGGCCCCATTCATTCTTTCCTTTACACGGATCAGTCGTCCTGGTCCCTTTGCAGAAAAACAGCCCCAAAGCATGATGTTTCCACCCCCATGCTTCACAGTAGGTATGGTGTTCTTTGGATGCAACTCAGCATTCTTTGTCCTCCAAACACGACGAGTTGAGTTTTTACCCAAAAGTTTTATTTGGGTTTCATCTGAACATATGACATTCTCCCAATCTTCTTCTGGATCATCCAAATGCTCTCTAGCAAACTTCAGACGGGCCTGGACATGTACTGGCTTAAGCAGGGGGACACGTCTGGCACTGCAGGATTTGAGTACCTGGCGGCGTAGTGTGTTACTGATGGTAGGCTTTGTTACTTTGGTCCCAGCTCTCTGCAGGTCATTCACTAGGTCCCCCCGTGTGGTTCTGGGATTTTTGCTCACCGTTCTTGTGATCATTTTGACCCCACGGGGTGAGATCTTGCGTGGAGCCCCAGATCGAGGGAGATTATCAATGGTCTTGTATGTCTTCCATTTCCTAATAATTGCTCCCACAGTTGATTTCTTCAAACCAAGCTGTTTCCTTTTGCAGATTCAGTCTTCCCAGCCTGGTGCAGGTCTACAAAAATCCTACAATGTGATTTTCTGGATTTTATTTCTCATTTTGTCTGTCATAGTTGAAGTGTGACTATGGTGGAAATTACAGGCCTCTCTCATCTTTTTAAGTGGGAGAACTTGCACAATTGGTGGCTGACTAAATACTTTTTTGACCCACTGTATATATGGATAATACAGTGCCTTGCGAAAGTATTCGGCCCCCTTGAACTTTGCGACCTTTTGCCACATTTCAGGCTTCAAACATAAAGATATAAGACTGTATTTTTTTGTGAAGAATCAACAACAAGTGGGACACAATCATGAAGTGGAACGACATTTATTGGATATTTCAAACTTTTTCAACAAATCAAAAACTGAATAATTGGGCGTGCAAAATTATTCAGCCCCCTTAAGTTAATACTTTGTAGCGCCAACTTTTGCTGTGATTACAGCTGTAAGTCGCTTGGGGTATGTCTCTATCAGTTTTACACATCGAGAGACTGACATTTTTTCCCATTCCTCCTTGCAAAACAGCTTGAGCTCAGTGAGGTTGGATGGAGAGCATTTGTGAACAGCAGTTTTCAGTTCTTTCCACAGATTCTCGATTGGATTCAGGTCTGGACTTTGACTTGGCCATTCTAACACCTGGATATGTTTATTTTTGAACCATTCCATTGTAGATTTTGCTTTATGTTTTGGATCATTTTCTTGTTAGAAGACAAATCTCCGTCCCAGTCTCAGGTCTTTTGCAGACTCCATCAGGTTTTCTTCCAGAATGGTCCTGTATTTGGCTCCATTCATCTTCCCATCAATTTTAACCATCTTCCCTGTCCCTGCTGAAGAAAAGCAGGCCCAAACCATGATGCTGCCACCACCATGTTTGACAGTGGGGATGGTGTGTTCAGGGTGATGAGCTGTGTTGCTTTTACGCCAAACATAACGTTTTGCATTGTTGCCAAATTTTGGTTTCATCTGACCAAAGCACCTTCTTCCACATGTTTGGTGTGTCTCCCAGGTGGCTTGTGGCAAACTTTAAACGACACTTTTTATGGATATCTTTAAGAAATGTCTTTCTTCTTGCCACTCTTCCATAAAGGCCAGATTTGTGCAATATACGACTGATTGTTGTCCTATGGACAGAGTCTCCCACCTCAGCTGTAGATCTCTGCAGTTCATCCAGAGTGATCATGGGCCTCTTGGCTGCATCTCTGATCAGTCTTCTCCTTGTATGAGCTGAAAGTTTAGAGGGACGGCCAGGTCTTGGTAGATTTGCAGTGGTCTGATACTCCTTCCATTTCAATATTATCGCTTGCACAGTGCTCCTTGGGATGTTTAAAGCTTGGGAAATCTTTTTGTATCCAAATCCGGCTTTAAACTTCTTCACAACAGTATCTCGGACCTGCCTGGTGTGTTCCTTGTTCTTCATGATGCTCTCTGCGCTTTTAACGGACCTCTGAGACTATCACAGTGCAGGTGCATTTATACGGAGACTTGATTACACACAGGTGGATTGTATTAATCATCATTAGTAATTTAGGTCACCATTGGATCATTCAGAGATCCTCACTGAACTTCTGGAGAGAGTTTGCTGCACTGAAAGTAAAGGGGCTGAATAATTTTGCACGCCCAATTTTTCAGTTTTTGATTTGTTAAAAAAGTTTGAAATATCCAATAAATGTCGTTCCACTACATGATTGTGTCCCACTTGTTGTTGATTCTTCACAAAAAATACAGTTTTATATCTTTATGTTTGAAGCCTGAAATGTGGCAAAAGGTCGCAAAGTTCAAGGGGGCCGAATACTTTCGCAAGGCACTGTATATAGAGCCCAGTATTAATTAATTCAAATGCATTCCAGGTGACTACCTCATGAAGCTGGTTGAGAGAATGCCAATAGTAAACAAAGCTGTCGACAAGGCAAAGTTTGGCTGCTTTGAAGAATCTCAAATATAAAATATATTTTGATTTGTTTACTACATGATAGCATATGTGTTATATGTTAGTTTTGATGTCTTCACTATTATTCTACAATGCAGAAAATAGTTCAAATTAAGAAAAACCCTGGAATGAGTAGGTGTGTCCAAACTTTTAACTGGTACTGTATATAGATAATATATAGAGCCCAGTATGAATATATAGATATGATATACAACCCAGCAGGTTTCTGAACCTCCCTATGGGGAAACAGTTAAACTCTGACTTTACTGCTGGAAAACTACAGGATAAGTCTGGATTAGATCCACAAGAGTTAATCATGCATGAATGTTGTCTGAATTATAATGATATGATATGAGTCTGTGTTATAAGCAGGAGGTAGATCATACTCTATCTTAAGGTAATAGTTTTCTGTGTAAAACTAAGCACGGCTTCATTGCGTCACAATGCAGCAAATTCTGGAAGGACTTGAACCGGTTCACACATGGCTGGAAGACTGTCACACAAAGAGATCAGTAGCCTATGTACTATGGTAATGATCACTGCAATGACCTAGCTCTTTACAGCCTGTGTCTCGTACCTCTGTAGGTGAGGTGGTGGGTGGTAACAAACACAGCTGTCGAGTGGTATCTATCTCTCCCTGAGACCTTGGCAGGAATATCTACATCTGTCTGCCCACTGGTGGGTGAGCCACAAAGACCTTTTCTGTCTGCCTCATCGACACCCCTGATTTCAGCCTAAACCCTCAATCTTCCCAGCTTTACCTTTTCCTCTAAAGGCATTAGCCTACTCTGCATGCATGGCCTAAACCCTGGGCTCAGATCCTCACCTGTCTGGATACTGTTGTTAGCCTACTCTCTGCCAGGGAGCAGCATTAGCCTTTTAGCCTATCACCTGTTTGTGTGTGGGCACCAGCTAGCGTTAGCGTCACTAGCGTTTTTGATGCTAGAGAACAATGGCCTTAAACGTGCTACTACTAGAGGCTTGACATTGTTTGTATGCGTGCGGCTGTGCGTTTCCATCTCCCTGACCCAGAAGCTGGAGCGTTGCCCAGGATGGAATATAAACAGATAGGAGGATGTCTATTCCGTTTCCATCTGCCTGACCCAGAAGCCAGAGTGTTGCCCAGGATGGTGTGTAAACAGATAGGAGGATGTCTCTTCCGTTTCCATCTGCCTGACCCAGAAGCCAGAACGTTGCCCAGGATGGTGTGTAAACAGATGGGAAGATGTCTCTTCCGTTTCCATCTCCCTGACCCAGAAGCCAGAGCGTTGCCCAGAATGGTGTGTAAACAGATAGGAGGATGTCTCTTCCGTTTCCATCTGCCTGACCCAGAAGCCAGAGCGTTGCTCAGGATGGTGTGTAAACAGATGGGAGGATGTCTCTTCCGTTTCCATCTGCCTGACCCAGAAGTCAGAGCGTTGCCCAGGATGATGTCTCTTCCGTTTCCATCTCCCTGACCCAGAAGTCAGAGCGTTGCCCAGGATGGTGTGTAAACAGATGGGAGGATGTCTATTCCGTTTCCATCTGCCTGACCCAGAAGTCAGAGCGTTGCCCAGGATGGTGTCTCTTCTGTTTCCATCTCCCTGACCCAGAAGTCAGAGCGTTGCCCAGGATGGTGTCTCTTCTGTTTCCATCTCCCTGACCCAGAAGTCAGAGCGTTGCCCAGGATGGTGTCTCTTCTGTTTCCATCTCCCTGACCCAGAAGTCAGAGCGTTGCCCAGGATGGTGTCTCTTCTGTTTCCATCTCCCTGACCCAGAAGCCAGAGCGTTGCCCAGGATGGTGTGTAAACAGATGGGAGGATGTCTCTTCCGTTTCCTTTATCTTTTCCCTGTTGTCTTCCCCGTGAGCGCCGAGTCCAAGACGTTCTCTGATGTTCAAAGGAAGGCAGACTCATCCCAAAGCTGCTGCCGGCTCTGTCTCCATCTGGAACTGGGGAATGGAGGATCTCTGGAGCTCTTACCCACGGTGTCTGCTGTCCACCTGATTACACTGATCTGCTGGGATCTCACTGGCTTGTAATTCTTGTTTTTTGTGCTGTTTTGTATCCCTGCCTCCAACCATAATTGTTCATATTTCATGGCACTACTAACGGCTTAGATTTCTAAGTCAGTCTGATATTCCCAACTTTTTTTTGTTTGTGTCGTGCATGCGTTGCATGATGGATGTTGCCCCTGAGATGTTAGTGGAGGGATTTGAAAATACCAAGTGGGCACCGCTTCAAACTGTCTGTAGTGTCTTGTCTTTCAGCTCAAAGCTATTTCCTTTCCTGTAAGAGCTGGCAGGAACCATATATTTGCCAGAGCAGCTGAAGTTCATCTCGCAGGAGAAGCCCTTGGAAAGGTCATGGAAAGGTCATAGAAAGGTCAGAAGCAGAGTGTTACAGTATCTTATGAGATTTCTCTTGTATGTCTCTCTTGATTTCTCTCCCTTTAGTTCTCTCCCTGTGTTGCTCTCTGTAAGATCTTAACCTAGAAGTCTAGATATTAAGACGTTTCGTTGGAAAAGTATGTGTGCTATATTTTGGCTTTTATGTTTTGTTGGCGATCGGTGAGGGTCTTGGATCAAAATGGTTGCTCTTTATTAAATGTCCTTTTACCAGTATAACTACAGTGTAGGACTCCATTTAATGCACTCCATCCTTTCTGTTCTCTACACTTAGAAAAAAGGTGCTATCTAGAACCTAAAAGGGTTCTTCGGCTGTCCCCATAGGAGAACCATTTGAAGAACCCTTTTCGATTCCGGGTAAAAACCATTTTGGTTCAAGGTATAACCCTTTTGGGTTCCATGTAAGACCCTTTCCAAAAGGGGTTCTACGTGGAACCAAAAAGCGTTCTCCCTGAAACCAAGAAGGGTTCTCCTATGGAGACAGCTGAAAATCCCTTTTGGAACACTTTTTTAAAAATTGTATGAACTTTTCCTCCTATTTGAGAGGAAAGCGAGAGAACAAGAGAAAAGGTAAAGTAGGAGAAAAGCGAGAGAAATGACTGGATGAATTTATTCTGCTTGGTTTATGGTGCATAATTTTGACCGGGAGACCCAAAATGAAATAGCTCAAATTCACCAGCACTTTAAATTACATATCTACGGAACAGATTCTAATTTGATCACCAAGCTGTTTCAATTTCATTAGCCTGGTCCCTAATGGACTTTCACGGCACTGTATTCCATCGAGCACAAATCCTATTTAGTGGCTGTTTTTATATTAACCCTGGTCGCGCTGGGTACGTGTTAGTTCACAGCCCAGGCATTTACTGTGTTTCTGTGTGTTTGTGCATTTGAGCGTATGTGTATGTGTCTGAGCAACTGTGTGTGTGTGTGTGTGTGTGTGTGTGTGTATGTATCTGTGTCCCTCCGCCACAGCCCTGCTCTCCCTAATGGACCATGTAAACTCACTGTGACCATGTATACTCATTGAGACCTTGTAGACCCACTGAGACTATGTAAACTCACTGTGACCATGTATACTCATTGAGACCTTGTAGACCCACTGAGATTATGTATACTCACTGAGACTATGTAGACCCACTGAGACTATGTATACTCATTGAGACCTTGTAGACCCACTGAGACTATGTATACTCACTGAGACTATGTATACTCATTGAGACCTTGTAGACCCACTGAGACTATGTATACTCACTGAGACTATGTATACTCATTGAGACCTTGTAGACCCACTGAGACTATGTATACTCACTGAGACTATGTATACTCATTGAGACCTTGTAGACCCACTGAGACTATGTATACTCACTGAGACTATGTATACTCATTGAGACCTTGTAGACCCACTGAGACTATGTATACTCACTGAGACTATGTATACTCATTGAGACCTTGTAGACCCACTGAGACTATGTATACTCACTGAGACTATGTATACTCATTGAGACCTTGTAGACCCACTGAGACTATGTATACTCACTGAGACTATGTATACTCATTGAGACCTTGTAGACCCACTGAGACTATGTAGACCCACTGGGAGCATGTAGACTCACTGAGACTATGTATACTCACTGAGACTATGTATACTCATTGAGACCTTGTAGACCCACTGAGACTATGTATACTCATTGAGACCGTGTAGACCCACTGAGACTATGTATACTCATTGAGACCTTGTAGACCCACTGAGACTATGTATACTCATTGAGACCTTGTAGACCCACTGAGACTATGTATACTCATTGAGACCTTGTAGACCCACTGAGACTATGTATACTCATTGAGACCTTGTAGACCCACTGAGACTATGTATACTCACTGAGACTATGTAGACCCACTGAGACTATGTATACTCATTGAGACCTTGTAGACCCACTGAGACTATCTATACTCATTGAGACCTTGTAGACCCACTGAGACAATGTATACTCACTGAGACTATGTAGACCCACTGAGACTATGTATACTCATTGAGACCTTGTAGACCCACTGAGACTCACTGTGACTCAATGTGAATAAAGAATGGAATAAAACTGATGATTTAATAGTCCAAGTCCTTGTATTCATATTTAATGAATCGTTCCTCTGTCTTTTGTTGGAGATGCAGCGTTGTTGTGAATAATGATGGATGGATGCACAACTCATGTGCTCTGTGGTCAGTCGAGCCCAATCGCGTTTGCGTACAACCTGATTACTGTGTCGACGGTGCATTCTACATCTTAATGATGTGGCGTGTGTGCGTGCGTGTGTGCGTGAGTGTGTGTGTGTGTGTGTGCGTCTCGACTGTGTGTTCTGCATGGTAATGATGCAGATGGTGAATGAGATAATGAGAATAGGTCTGGGTCAGCCTGCCTCTGCCTGGCAGCAGTAGATATTCATCGCAGACACAGAGAGGTGTTTTAATATGCTGCTTCTGTGGTTTTTGGTGGACTAGTGTTGTGACTACACCATGTGTTTAGTATCCACTACAGCCATGCTTTCATCTAGAAAGGAAAAACTTCTGAAAGCGCTGTGGGAATGTGTATCAGGTATCAGGACTCAGTGAACTAAAGTACTGGGTGTTGGTTCTGATCATGTTGTCCGTATGGCTCAGCTGTCAAAAACATACAGTGCCTTCAGAAAGTAGTCATACCCCGAGATGTATTCCACATTCTGTTGTGTTACAGCCTGAATTAAAACAAATGTTTAAAAAATAAAACAATTCACCCATGTACACACAATATTTCATAATGACAAAGTAAAAGCATGTTTTTTGAAATTATAGCTAATGTATTTGATAATTAAACACAGAAATATCGAGCTGACAATAGCTGACAAGGTACAAATCTGTCGTTCTGCCCCTGAACAGGCAGTTAAGCCACTGTTTCTAGGCCGTCATTGAAAATAAGAATTTGTTCTTAACTGACTTGCCTGGTTAAATAAAGGAAAATAAAAAAATATACATTTTTTTTAACCTAATTATACACACCTAAGCCAATACTTTGTAGAAGCATCTTTGGTAGTGATTACAACTGTGCATTTTTCTGGGTAAGTCTCCAAGAGCTTTCCACACATAGATTGTGCAACATTTGCCCATTTATTATTTTCAATGTTCTTCAAGCTCTGTCACATTAGTTGTTGATCATTGCTAGACAACCATTTTCAGGTTTTGACATATATTTTCAAGTAGATTTAAATCAAAACTCTTAACTCGGTCACTCAGGAACATTCACTGTTGTCGTGGAAATACTAATCAATAATGAGGAGAGACAAGGTCAATCACCAATCAGGATATTACTTTATTCAAAACGTATTAACCTATTTCATTCCATCAGCCACAATAGTGACCGTAAAAAAAATGTTTCCAGTTAAAAGGCTCTATAAATGTTACTGAATGATGTATCGATGCATTTCCAGCAAATATTGAAACAATGAAGGGTCTCAATGAAAGATGTGCAGTGTCACATGTTTAGTGTAAATTGTCACATGACCAGAGCTGTTTACTTCCTGGTTGCACCATGAGAAGAGGATGGCTGCATCAAAGCTCCCAAAACAAAAGGTTAGTAAAGTATGTTGACATAAAGATAGGACAAAAAAAATGTTGGTACACATCATCTTTAAGGTGTCTAGTATTGATATATGCATTTGCAATTACTCACCTTTGTTCAGTGTGGTCATAGAATGTGTAAACATGTTGACGGCAACAATGGTGACCGGCGGGTTGACACAGTGCATCTAGGTATTCACATGTTTTATTTATGGTTTTATTTCACCTTTATTTAACCAGGTAGGCTAGTTGAGAACACCTTTATTTAACCAGGTAGGCTAGTTGAGAACACCTTTATTTAACCAGGTAGGCTAGTTGAGAACACCTTTATTTAACCAGGTAGGCTAGTTGAGAACACCTTTATTTAATCAGGTAGGCTAGTTGAGAACACCTTTATTTAACCAGGTAGGCTAGTTGAGAACACCTTTATTTAACCAGGTAGGCTAGTTGAGAACACCTTTATTTAACCAGGTAGGCTAGTTGAGAACACCTTTATTTAACCAGGTAGGCTAGTTGAGAACACCTTTATTTAACCAGGTAGGCTAGTTGAGAACACCTTTATTTAACCAGGTAGGCTAGTTGAGAACACCTTTATTTAACCAGGTAGGCTAGTTGAGAACACCTTTATTTAACCAGGTAGGCTAGTTGAGAACACCTTTATTTAACCAGGTAGGCTAGTTGAGAACACCTTTATTTAACCAGGGAGGCTAGTTGAGAACACCTTTATTTAACCAGGTAGGCTAGTTGAGAACACCTTTATTTAACCAGGTAGGCTAGTTGAGAACACCTTTATTTAACCAGGTAGGCTAGTTGAGAACACCTTTATTTAACCAGGTAGGCTAGTTGAGAACACCTTTATTTAACCAGGTAGGCTAGTTGAGAACACCTTTATTTAACCAGGTAGGCTAGTTGAGAACACCTTTATTTAACCAGGTAGGCTAGTTGAGAACACCTTTATTTAACCAGGTAGGCTAGTTGAGAACACCTTTATTTAACCAGGTAGGCTAGTTGAGAACACCTTTATTTAACCAGGTAGGCTAGTTGAGAACACCTTTATTTAACCAGGTAGGCTAGTTGAGAACACCTTTATTTAACCAGGTAGGCTAGTTGAGAACACCTTTATTTAACCAGGTAGGCTAGTTGAGAACACCTTTATTTAACCAGGTAGGCTAGTTGAGAACACCTTTATTTAACCAGGTAGGCTAGTTGAGAACACCTTTATTTAACCAGGTAGACTAGTTGAGAACACCTTTATTTAATCAGGTAGGCTAGTTGAGAACACCTTTATTTAACCAGGTAGGCTAGTTGAGAACACCTTTATTTAATCAGGTAGGCTAGTTGAGAACACCTTTATTTAACCAGGTAGGCTAGTTGAGAACACCTTTATTTAACCAGGTAGGCTAGTTGAGAACACCTTTATTTAACCAGGTAGGCTAGTTGAGAACACCTTTAATTTAACCAGGTAGACTAGTTGAGAACACCTTTATTTAACCAGGTAGGCTAGTTGAGAACACTTTATTTAACCAGGTAGGCTAGTTGAGAACACCTTTATTTAATCAGGTAGGCTAGTTGAGAACACCTTTATTTAACCAGGTAGGCTAGTTGAGAACACCTTTATTTAACCAGGTAGGCTAGTTGAGAACACCTTTATTTAACCAGGTAGGCTAGTTGAGAACTCCTTTATTTAACCAGGTAGGCTAGTTGAGAACACCTTTATTTAACCAGGTAGGCTAGTTGAGAACACCTTTATTTAACCAGGTAGGCTAGTTGAGAACACCTTTATTTAACCAGGTAGGCTAGTTGAGAACACCTTTATTTAACCAGGTAGGCTAGTTGAGAACACCTTTATTTAACCAGGTAGGCTAGTTGAGAACACCTTTATTTAACCAGGTAGGCTAGTTGAGAACACCTTTATTTAACCAGGTAGGCTAGTTGAGAACACCTTTATTTAAACCAGGTAGGCTAGTTGAGAACACCTTTATTTAACCAGGTAGGCTAGTTGAGAACACCTTTATTTAACCAGGTAGGCTAGTTGAGAACACCTTTATTTAACCAGGTAGGCTAGTTGAGAACACCTTTATTTAACCAGGTAGGCTAGTTGAGAACACCTTTATTTAACCAGGTAGGCTAGTTGAGAACACCTTTATTAACCAGGTAGGCTAGTTGAGAACACCTTTATTTAACCAGGTAGGCTAGTTGAGAACACCTTTATTTAACCAGGTAGGCTAGTTGAGAACACCTTTATTTACCAGGTAGGCTAGTTGAGAACACCTTTATTTAACCAGGTAGGCTAGTTGAGAACACCTTTATTTAACCAGGTAGGCTAGTTGAGAACACCTTTATTTAACCAGGTAGGCTAGTTGAGAACACCTTATTTAACCAGGTAGGCTAGTTGAGAACACCTTTATTTAACCAGGTAGGCTAGTTGAGAAGCACCTTTATTTAACCAGGTAGGCTAGTTGAGAACACCTTTATTTAACCAGGTAGGCTAGTTGAGAACACCTTTATTTAACCAGGTAGGCTAGTTGAGAACACCTTTATTTAACCAGGTAGGCTAGTTGAGAACACCTTTATTTAACCAGGTAGGCTAGTTGAGAACACCTTTATTTAACCAGGTAGGCTAGTTGAGAACACCTTTATTTAACCAGGTAGGCTAGTTGAGAACACCTTATTTAACCAGGTAGGCTAGTTGAGAACACCTTTATTTAACCAGGTAGGCTAGTTGAGAACACCTTTATTAACCAGGGTAGGCTAGTTGAGAACACCTTTATTTAACCAGGTAGGCTAGTTGAGAACACCTTTATTTAACCAGGTAGGCTAGTTGAGACACCTTTATTTAACCAGGTAGGCTAGTTGAGAACACCTTTATTTAACCAGGTAAGGCTAGTTGAGAACACCTTTATTTTAACCAGGTAGGCTAGTTGAGAACACCTTTATTTAACCAGGTAGGCTAGTTTGAGAACACCTTTATTTAACCAGGTAGGCTAGTTGAGAACACCTTTATTTAACCAGGTAGGCTAGTTGAGAACACCTTTATTAACCAGGTAGGCTAGTTGAGAACACCTTTATTTAACCAGGTAGGCTAGTTGAGAACACCTTTATTTAACCAGGTAGGCTAGTTGAGAACACCTTTATTTAACCAGGTAGGCTAGTTGAGAACACCTTTATTTAATCAGGTAGGCTAGTTGAGAACACCTTTATTTAACCAGGTAGGCTAGTTGAGAACACCTTTATTTAACCAGGTAGGCTAGTTGAGAACACCTTTATTTAACCAGGTAGGCTAGTTGAGAACACCTTTATTTAACCAGGTAGGCTAGTTGAGAACACCTTTATTTAACCAGGTAGGCTAGTTGAGAACACCTTTATTTAACCGGGTAGGAACCTAGTTGAGAACACCTTTATTTAACCAGGTAGGCTAGTTGAGAACACCTTTATTTAACCAGGTAGGCTAGTTGAGAACACCTTTATTTAACCAGGTAGGCTAGTTGAGAACACCTTTATTTAACCAGGTAGCTAGTTGAGAACACCTTTATTTAACCAGGTAGGCTAGTTGAGAACACCTTTATTTAACCAGGGGTAGGCTTAGTTGAGAACACCTTTATTTAAACCAGGTAGGCTAGTTGAGAACACCTTTATTTAACCAGGTAGGCTAGTTGAGACACCGCTTATTTAACCAGGTAGGCTAGTTAGAACCCTTTTTATTTAACAGGTAGGCTAGTTGGAGAACACCTTTATTTACCAGGTAGGCTAGTTGAGAACAACTTTATTTAACCCAGGTAGGCTAGTTTGAGAACACCTTTATTTACCAGGTAGGCTAGTTGAGAAACACCTTTATTTAACCAGGTAGGCTAGGTTGAGAACACCTTTATTTAACCAGGTAGGCTAGTTGAGAACACCTTTATTTAACCAGGTAGGCTAGTTGAGAACACCTTTTTTAACCAGGGTAGGCTAGTTGAGAACACCTTTATTTACCAGGTAGGCTAGTTGAGAACACCTTTATTAACCAGGTAGGCTAGTTGAGAAACACCTTTATTTAAGCCAGGTAGGCCTAGTTGAGAACAGCCTTTATTTAACCAATGCCAGGGTAGGCTAGTGAGAAACCATTTATTTAAAACCAGGTAGGCTAGTTGAGAACTACCTTTATTTAACCAGGTAGGCTAGTTGAGAACACCTTTATTTAACCAGGTAGGCTGTTGAGACACCTTTATTTAAGCCAGGTAGCTAGTTGAGAACACTTTTAATTAAACCAGGTAGGGCTATGTTGAAACACCTTTTATTTAACCAGGTAGGGCTAGTTGGAGGGAACACCTTTATTTAAACCAAGGTAGGCTAGTTGAGAACACCTTTATTTACCCAGGTAGGCTAGTTGAAGAACACCTTTATTTAACCAGGTAGGCTTAAGTTGAGAACACTTTAATTTAACCAGGGAGGCTAGTTGAGAACACCTTTTATTTAAACCAGGTAGGCTAGTTGAGAAACACCTTTATTAACCAGTAGCTAGTTGAGAACACCTTTATTTAACCAGGTAGGCTAGTTTGAGAACACTTATTTAACCAGGTAGGCTAGTTGAGTAACCACCTTATTTAGACCAGGTAGGCTAGTTGAGAACACCTTTATTTGAACCAGGTAGGCTAGTTGAGAACACCTTTATTTAACCAGGTAGGCTAGTTGAGAACACCTTTATTTAAGCCAGGTAGGCTAGTTGAGAACACCTTTATTTAACCAGGTAGGCTAGTTGAGAACACCTTTATTTAACCAGGTAGGCTAGTTGAGAACACCTTTATTTAACCAGGTAGGCTAGTTGAGAACACCTTTTTACCAGGTAGGCTAGTTGAGAACACCTTTATTTAACCAGGTAGGCTATGTAGTTAGGAACACCTTTATTTAACCAGTAGGCTAGTTGAGAACACCTTTATTTAACCAGGTAGGCTAGTTGAGACACCTTTATTTAACCAGGTAGGCTAGTTGAGAACACCTTTATTTAAACCAGGTAGGCTAGTTGAGAACACCTTTATTTAACCAGGTAGGCTAGTTGAGAACACCTTTATTAACCAGGTAGGCTAGTTGAGAACACGCTTTATTTAACCAGGTAGGCTAGTTGAGAACACCTTTATTTAACCAGGTAGGCTAGTTGAAGAACCACCTTTATTTAACCAGTAGGCTAGTTGGAACACCTTTATTATTTAACCAGGTAGGCTAGTTGAGAACACCTTTATTTAACCAGGTAGGCTAGTTTGAGAACACCTTTATTTAACCAGGTAGGCTAGTTGAGAACACCTTTATTTAACCAGGTAGGCTAGTTGAGAACACCTTTATTTAACCAGGTAGGCTAGTTGAGAACACCTTTATTTAACCAGGTAGGCTAGTTGAGAACACCTTTATTTAACCAGGTAGGCTAGTTGAGAACACCTTTATTTAACCAGGTAGGCTAGTTGAGAACACCTTTATTTAACCAGGTAGGCTAGTTGAGAACACCTTTATTTAACCAGGTAGGCTAGTTGAGAACACCTTTATTTAACCAGGTAGGCTAGTTGAGAACACCTTTATTTAACCAGGTAGGCTAGTTGAGAACACCTTTATTTAATCAGGTAGGCTAGTTGAGAACACCTTATTTAACCAGGTAGGCTAGTTGAGAACACCTTTATTTAACCAGGTAGGCTAGTTGAGAACACCTTTATTTAACCAGGTAGGCTAGTTGAGAACACCTTTATTTAACCAGGTAGGCTAGTTGAGAACACCTTATTTAACCAGGTAGGCTAGTTGAGAACACCTTTATTTAACCAGGTAGGCTAGTTGAGAACACCTTTATTTAACCAGGTAGGCTAGTTGAGAACACCTTTATTTAACCAGGTAGGCTAGTTGAGAACACCTTTATTTAACCAGGTAGGCTAGTTGAGAACACCTTTATTTAACCAGGTAGGCTAGTTGAGAACACCTTTATTTAACCAGGTAGGCTAGTTGAGAACACCTTTATTTAACCAGGTAGGCTAGTTGAGAACACCTTTATTTAACCAGGTAGGCTAGTTGAGAACACCTTTATTTAACCAGGTAGGCTAGTTGAGAACACCTTTAATTTAACCAGGTAGGCTAGTTGAGAACACCTTTATTTAACCAGGTAGGCTAGTTGAGAACACCTTTATTTAAACCAGGTAGGCTAGTTGAGAACACCTTTATTTAACCAGGTAGGCTAGTTGAGACACCTTTATTTAACCAGGTAGGCTAGTTGAGAACACCTTTATTTAACCAGGTAGGCTAGTTGAGAACACCTTTATTTAACCAGGTAGGCTAGTTGAGAACACCTTTATTTAACCAGGTAGGCTAGTTGAGAACAACCTTTATTAACCAGGTAGGCTAGTTGAGAACACCTTATTAACACAGGTAGGCTAGTTGAGAACACCATTATTTAACCAGGTCGGCTAGTTGAGAACACCTTTTATTTAACCCGGTAGGCTAGTTGAGAACACCTTTTATTTAACGCAGTGGCTCGTTGGAACACCTTTAAGCTTTACCACGGTAGGCTAGTTGAGAACACCTTTATTTTATAACCAGGTAGGCTAGTGAGCAATATTGTAGCCTTTATTAACCAGGTAGGCTAGTTGAGAACACCTTTATTTTCAACCAGGTAGGCTAGTTGAGAACATCCTTTATTTAACCAGGATAGGGCTAGTTGAGAACACCTTTATTTAACCCAGGTAGGCTAGTTGAGAACACCTTTATTTAACCAGGTAGGCTAGGTTGGAGACACCTTTATTTAACCAGGTAGGCTAGTTGAGAACACCTTATTTAACCAGGTAGGCTAGTTGAGAACACCTTTATTTAACCAGGTAGGCTAGTTGAGAACACCTTTATTTAACCAGGTAGGCTAGTTGAGAACACCTTTATTTAACCAGGTAGGCTAGTTGAGAACACCTTTATTTAACCAGGTAGGCTAGTTGAGAACACCTTTATTTAACCAGGTAGGCTAGTTGAGAACACCTTTATTTAACCAGGTAGGCTAGTTGAGAACACCTTTATTTAACCAGGTAGGCTAGTTGAGAACACCTTTATTTAACCAGGTAGGCTAGTTGAGAACACCTTTATTTAACCAGGTAGGCTAGTTGAGAACACCTTTATTTAACCAGGTAGGCTAGTTGAGAACACCTTTATTTAACCAGGTAGGCTAGTTGAGAACACCTTTATTTAACCAGGTAGGCTAGTTGAGAACACCTTTATTTAACCAGGTAGGCTAGTTGAGAACACCTTTATTTAACCAGGTAGGCTAGTGAGAACACCTTTATTTAACCAGGTAGGCTAGTTGAGAACACCTTTATTTACCCAGGTAGGCTAGTTGAGAACAAGTTCTCATTTACAACTGCGACCTGGCCAAGATAAAGCATAGCAGTGTGAACAGACAACACAGAGTTACACATGGAGTAAACAATGAACAAGTCAATAAAACAGTAGGAAAAAAAGAGTCTATATACATTGTGTGCAAAAGGCATGAGGAGGTAGGCAATAAATAGGCCATAGGGGCGAATAATTTCAATTTAGCAGATTAACACTGGAGTGATAAATGATCAGATGATCATGTGCAAGTAGAGATACTGGTGTGCAAAAGAGCAGAAAAGTAATACATAAAAACAGTATGGGGATGAGGTAGGTAGATTGGGTGGGCTATTTGCAGATGGACTATGTACAGCTGCAGTGATCGGTTAGCTGTTCAGATAGCAGATGTCTAAAGTTGGTGAGGGAAATAAAAGTCTCCAACTTCAGCGATTTTTGCAATTCGTTCCAATCACAGGCAGCAGAGAACTGGAAGGAAAGGCGGCCAAATGAGGTGTTGGCTTTAGGGATGATCAGTGAGATACACCTGCTGGAGCGTGTGCTACGGGTGGGTGTTGCCATCGTGACCAGTGAACTGAGATAAGGCAGAGCTTTACCTAGCATGGACTTGTAGATGACCTGGAGCCAGTGGGTCTGGCGACGAATATGTAGCGAGGGCCAGCCGACTAGGGCATACAGGTCGCAGTGGTGGGTGGTATAAGGTGCTTTAGTAACAAAGCGGATGGCACTGTGATAAACTGCATCTAGTTTGCTGAGTAGAGTATTGGAAGCTATTTTGTTGTGAAATAGAAAGCAGACTCTAGATTGGATTTTGGATTGGAGATGTTTGATATGAGTCTGGAAGGAGAGTTTACAGTCTAGCCAGACACCTAGGTACTTATAGATGTCCACATATTCTAGGTCGAAACCATCCAGGGTGGTGATGCTAGTCGGGCGTGCGGGTGCAGGCAGCAAACGGTTGAAAAGCATGCATTTGGTTTTACTAGCGTTTAAGAGCAGTTGGAGGCCACGGAAGTAGTGTTGTATGGCATTGAAGCTTGTTTGGAGGTTAGATAGCACAGTGTCCAAGGAAGGGCCAGAAGTATACAGAATGGTGTCGTCTGCGTAGAGGTGGATTAGGGAATCGCCCGCAGAAAGAGCAGCATCATTGATATGTACAGAGAAAAGAGTCGGCCCGAGAATTGAACCCTGTGGTACCCCCATAGAGACTGCCAGAGGACTGGACAACATGCCCCCCGATTTGACACACTGAACTCTGTCTGCAAAGTAGTGGTGAACCAGGCAAGGCAGTCATTAGAAAAACCGAGGCTCCTGAGTCTGCCGATAAGAATATGGTGATTGACAGAGTCGAAAGCCTTGGCCAGGTCGATGAAGGCGGCTTCACAGTACTGTCTTTTATTGATGGCAGTAATGATATCGTTTAGTACCTTGAGCGTGGCTGAGGTGCACCCGTGACCGGCTCGAAACCGGATTGCACAGCGGAGAAGGTATGGTGGGATTCGAGATGGTCAGTGATCTGTTTGTTAACTTGGCTTTCGAAGACCTTAGATAGGCAGCGCAGGATGTCTGTAACAGTTTGGGTCCAGGGTGTCTCCCCCTTTGAAGAGGGGGATGACCGCAGCAGCTTTCCAATCCTTGGGGATCTCAGACGATATGAAAGAGAGGTTGAACAGGTTGGTAATAGGGGTTGCAACAATGGCGGCGGATAGTTTCAGCAATAGAGGGTCCAGATTGTCAAGCCCAGCTGATTTGTATAGGTCCAGGTTTTGCAGCTCTTTCAGAACTTCTGCTATCTGGATTTTGGTAAATGGGAAGCTGGGGAGGCTTGGGCGAGTAGCTGCGGGGGGGGGGGGGGGCGGAGCTGTTGGCCGAGGTTGGAGTAGCCAGGAGGAAGGCATGGCCAGCTGTTGGCTGAGGTTGGAGTAGCCAGGCGGAAGGCATGGCCAGCCGTTGAGAAATACTTGTTGAAGTTTTCGTTTATCACGGATTTATCGGTGGGGACCGTGTTACCTCAGTGCAGTGGGCAGCTGGGAGGAGGTGACTGTGTTACCGAGCCTCAGTGCAGTGGGCAGCTGGGAGGAGGTGCTCTTGTTCTCCATGGATTTATCGGTGGTGACCGTGTTACCTAGCCTCAGTGCAGTGGGCAGCTGGGAGGAGGTGCTCTTGTTCTCCATGGATTTATCGGTGGTGACCGTGTTACCTAGCCTCAGTGCAGTGGGCAGCTGAGAGGAGGTGCTCTTGTTCTCCATGGATTTATCGGTGGTGACCATGTTACCTAGCCTCAGTGCAGTGGGCAGCTGGGAGGAGGTGCTCTTGTTCTCCATGGATTTATCGGTGATGACCGTGTTACCTAGCCTCAGTGCAGTGGGCAGTTGGGAGGAGGTGCTCTTGTTCTCCATGGATTTATCGGTGGTGACCATGTTACCTAGCCTCAGTGCAGTGGGCAGCTGGGAGGAGGTGCTCTTGTTCTCCATGGATTTATCGGTGGCGACCGTGTTACCTAGCCTCAGTGCAGTAGGCAGCTGGGAGGAGGTGCTCTTGTTCTCCATGGATTTATCGGTGGTGACCGTGTTACCTAGCCTCAGTGCAGTGGGCAGCTGGGAGGAGGTGCTCTTGTTCTCCATGGATTTATCGGTGGTGACCGTGTTACCTAGCCTCAGTGCAGTGGGCAGCTGGGAGGAGGTGCTCTTGTTCTCCATGGATTTATCGGTGGTGACCGTGTTACCTAGCCTCAGTGTAGTGGGCAGCTGGGAGGAGGTGCTCTTGTTCTCCATGGACTTTACAGTGTCCCAGAACTTTTTGGAGTTAGAGCTACAGGATGCAAATTTCTGCTTGAAAGCATTTGCTTTCCTGAGTGACTGCGTGTATTGGTTTTTGACTTCCCTGAACAGTTGCAATATCGCCGGGACTATCCAATGCTATTGCAGTCCACCACAGGATGTTTTTGTGCTGGTCGAGGGCAGTCAGGTCTGGAGTGAACCAAGGGCTATATCTGTTCTTAGTTCTGCATTTTGTGAACGGAGCATGCTTATCTAAAATGGTGAGGAAGTTCCTTTTAATGAATGACCAGGCATCCTCAACTGACGGGATGAGTTCAATATCCTTCCAGGATACCCGGGCCAGGTCGATTAGAAAGGCCTGCTTGCAGAAGTGTTTTAGGGAGCGTTTGACAGTGATGAGGGGTGGTCGTTTGACCGCGGACCTGTAGCGGATACAGGCAATGAGGCAGTGATTGCTGAGATCCTGATTGAAGACAGCGGAGGTGTATTTGGAGGGCAAGTTGGTCAGGATAATGTCTATGAGGGTGCCCATGTTTACAGATTTAGGGTTGTACCTGGTGGGTTCCTTGATGATTTGTGTGAGATTGAGGGCATCTAGCTTAGATTGTTGGACTGCCGAGGTGTTAAGCATATCCCAGTTTAGGTCACCTAACACAGCGAACTCTGAAGCTAGATGATCAATTCACAAATGGTGTCCAGGGCACAGCTGGGAGCTGAGGGGGGTCGGTAGCAGGCGGCAACAGTGAGAGACTTATTTCTGGAGAGATTAATTTAAAAAATTTGACGTTCGAACTGTTTGGGTATGGACCTGGAAAGTATAACATTACTTTGCAAGCTATCTCTGCAGTAGAATGCAACTCCTCCCTCTTTGGCAGTTCTATCTTGACGGAAGATGTTATAGTTGGGTATGGAAATCTCAGAATTTTTGGTGGCCTTCCTGAGCCAGGATTCAGACACGGCAAGGACATCAGGGTTGGCAGAGTGTGCTAAAGCAGTGAGTAAAACAAACTTAGGGAGGAGGCTTCTGATGTTGACATGCATGAAACCAAGGCTTTTTCGATCACAGAAGTCAACAAATGAGGGTGCCATGCATGGCCTGGGTTTACCTCCACATCACCCGAGGAAGGAGTAGGATGAGGGTGCGGCTAAAGGCTATCAAAACTGGTCGCCTAGAGCGTTGGGGACAAAGAATAAAAGGAGCAGATTTCTGGGCATGGTAGAATATATTCAGGGCATAATGCGCAGACAGGGGTATGGTGGGGTGCGGGTACAGCAGAGGTAAGCCCAGGCACTGGGTGATGATAAGAGAGGTTGTATCTCTGGACATGCTAGTTATAATGGGTGAGGTCACCGCATGTGTGGGATGTGGGACAAAGGAGGTATCAGAGGTATGAAGAGTGGAACTAGGGGCTCCATTGTAAACTAAAACAATAATAACTAACCTGAACAACAAATATTGACATTTGAGAGAGACATACAGCGAGGCATAAAGTAATCGCAGGTGTTGATTGGGAGAGCTAGCTAAAACAACAGGGGAGACAACAACAGCTAATCAGCTAACACAACAACAGCAGGTAAAATGGCGATGACTAGGCAGAGAGTGTCGTATTAACTACACACAGAGCCTGACTTCGACAGATAAAAAATAAATAAACAGAATGGAGTACCGTGATTAACGGACAGTCCAGCAGGCACCAGCTATATAGCCAAGTGATCATAGTGTCCAGGGGACAGCAGTAGATGGAACAGGGAAGCCGCCACTACGCTAGCACGCGGGCGACACAGCGTTTAAAGTTAGTAGGCCGGGGCTAGCTTGTTGTTAATCCACCTGGCGTGCCAGATTTCAATAAAGCTTTTAGGTGAAAGCTATCCAAGCGTTTATGTAAGGACATCTCTCTCAGTAGACAAAATATTACAAACAGCTAGCAGCCAAGTAGATTGGTCACGAAAGCCAGAAAAGCAATACAATTAATCGCTTACCTTTGTGTTGTAGGTTATTGTCCTGCTGAAAGGTGAATTCATCTCCCAGTGTCTGGTGGAAAGCATATGGAACCAGGTTTTCCTCTGGGATTTTGAATGTGCTTCAGTTTCTTTTTTTATCCTGAAACACTCCTACAACTGAGATTGGAAGGACGCCTGTATCTTTGTAGTGACTGAGTGTATTGATACACCACCCAATGTGTAATTAATAACTTCAGCTCAAAGGGATATTCAAGGTCTGATTTGTATATTTTTACCAGTAGGAGCCCTTCTTTGTGAGGCATTAGAAAACCTCCCTGGTCTTTGTGGTTGACATTCACTGCTCAACTGATGGACCTTACAGATAATTGTATGTGTGGGTTACAGAGATGAGGTATTCATAAAAAAAATGTGTGAGTCCATGCAACTTAGCATGTGGCTTATGTAGGCTTGCCATAACAACGGGGTTGAATAATTATTGACTCAATACATTTCAGTTTTAAATTTTATTTAATTTGTAACAATTTCTAAAAAAATAATTCCACATTGTCATTATGGCATATTTTGTGTAGGCAAGTGAACAAAAAATCTAAATGTAAATCCATTTTGAATTCAGGCTGTGAACTCAACAACATGTGGTAACAGCAGATGGGTGTGTACATTCTGCGTGCACTGTACATGTCTTCTTGTGTTACTGTATGTACTGTATCTTATGGAGATCAAGAACGTTTCAAACACCTGGGCAGTACTCTAACTCAAGTATATATCCTGTAGGTCAGAGAGAGAACAAGATGTTTGTGATGATCAAGACCAGTTAATGTTTCATCGTCTCACCACTGGCCTGAAGTGATAGTGTCGAGCAACATCGTGGATGACTCTGCGGTAGCTCTGCGGTAGCGTTGATCCACTCTCCCGTTAGTGTCAAGGGGGAGCAACTTATGTGAGTGCTTGTGTGCCTATGTGCATGCGTGTGTGTTATCCAAACGTCCAAACAGTCTAGTACTATGATCGCCTTGCAGCCAGGACTAATCAATGAATAAGGCTGACGGCGATCATAGAGGACCAAAGTGTAACAGTCTTAGCAGCCGAGTTATAGTTTTGAAGCCTCTGCCTTCCTTTGACATTGAGCCGGAGAGAGTCAAAGCCATTACCTTACACAGTACTGCTGCCTGCTCATGCTTAAATTAAATATTCACCGGCTGTGTTTTTCTTATATAGCTAGCTGGGGTTAGAGTTCAACGTTGACTGGCTCTCCTGAGCATTTAACACACTCTGTTAATGGACTAATGGGCTTCCAGGCATTAGCTAAGCAATTACCAGGCTGCAGTAAGTAAAGAGGACATTTTGGTCTTGTCCTTACCTTAAAGTTGAGTGGAGTTGTTCATTTCTTTCTGCTTCTCCTCTGTGTGAATATTTGAGGACCGTTGTGGGGCGTTAATTGAACCCCCTCCCATCTGAATCTCTTTTATTTGAATTAATTTGCAGCTAGGTTTGTTTAAATTTAGGGTGTGTTAGGAAGTCTTGTCCATTTCAAGAATGACAAATATGATGGAACTGTTACTGCATTAACCAACTAGACCCAGATAATGGAGTTGCCATGGATACTATTACCACGGACACAGAGTACTGTAGAGTCTGCCATAGGAAGATGTCATCACAGAAAACACTTCACTCTTTCAAAGTCATCCCAATTCCAGACTTGGAAACAGAAGACACACACATCTTCTAGATGCTACAAATGGTCCTGTCATCTGTTCTGAGTATTTTCTGTCAATTATCAACAATGAATGACTTGTTGTTGTGAAGGCCATGAGCATCAATCCTCTGTCTCTTGTTCTACCTTCATATCAATCCTACTGTACAGTACCTCTCTCTGAATACGTCCACAACGGACCCCTATTCCCTATAGAGTGCACGACTAGGGCCCTGGTTAGAAATAGTGCACTAATGAAGGAAAAGAGTTCCATTTGGGATACACGTTCTCTGTGTTCCATGATACTGATCTGATGGACCCTAACCACAGCTCACTCATTTTAGCCCTGATGTCCTGCATGATGTCAGGTGTCAGATGAATGCTCTATGTAATCTGAGCCTGCCTCGCTGGTCTGGGTTCAGTGATACCGGATCCTACTGGATCTTCTAGTTCCCTTCTAAGATTTTAGTTTATATCTAATGTATGTCATTAAGATCAGCTGTTTATGTCCAAATATCCTGGTTTAGGAGACATTCATTCACGCTGATATTAACGTGGTATAAATGTAGAACGCTTTTACAGATCTAAAAATCATGCACCAGCCACCTCACTTAAAATGTGTTACACTTACACACAACACATCCACAGTTAAATATGTCACACTTACACACAACACATCCACAGTTAAATATGTCACACTTACACACAACACATCCACAGTTAAATAAGTCACACTTACACACAACACATCCACAGTTAAATAAGTCACACTTACACACAACACATCCACAGTTAAATATGTCACACTTACACACAACACATCCACAGTTAAATATGTCACACTTACACACAACACATCCACAGTTAAATATGTCACACTTACACACAACACATCCACAGTTAAATAAGTCACTCTTACACACAACACATCCACAGTTAAATATGTCACACTTACACACAACACATCCACAGTTTTCTCTTCTTCTGTCACTCATCCATTGTCAGCTTTTTCCAAAAGAATTGCAATAATCCTGTCCTACATTTCTGCAGTGCTGTGGGCTACAGATGCAGGCCTCTTAACATGCAACGTCTGCTTTGTGCATTAACAAAATTACCATTCACCTATTGCTCTGTCTGGCAGTATAGCTTCTGTCTCTCTGGAAATGTCTGTCATGTGAAGGGTGTCTATTAGCCTGGAGAGTCCCGGTTGCTATATAGTCTCTCGCTGTTTTAACTAAATTACCACCTGGAGTGTGGGATTTATTGTGTATCCCGTGTCTGTCTGGTTTGGGCTGTGATGTGAAGGTTGTCTGTGTGCCTGGAGACACACACACACACACAGTGTGAAGGCTCTCTACGGGCCTGGAGAGGACTTGGAGAGTCTCCGAGAGGCAGGTTCTAAGTGATTGGTTACCTGGGGCGCACCTTGTGTTAGAGGCATTGATTGGAGGCTAGTGAATTGCATTGTGGGTCTGATTACTGGTGTCAGTGAGGGGAGTAATCACGTGGGACCGAGCGCTCGCCAGCGGAGCTCTCCGTGTGCTGCATTAGCGTCTACAAAATGACTTTATCAGTCTTACATACCCCCGTCTCCATCACACACACACACACACACACACACACACACACACACACACACACACACACAATGATTTAGTGGCAGGCAGCTGAGCCACGGAGGGCAGGAGGGGGGGAGAGGAGCATTCAGTGTATGGGTGTGGAAATTATGTATGAGTTTACCAGCGTTTTCACACCGCACAGCATCAGGCTGACTAGATAACAGTATAACAGTAACATGTTGTGTTTGTGTGTGTGGTGCCTGTGAGTTTGCGTATGTTTGAATCTGATTCTCCTGTTACTGGGGGAACAATAGCCATTCCTCCCCTTTTATTAAGACACTATGAAGTGCTGTCCTACCCAGCGACAGACAGGCCAATAAGAACACTCATGTTAATCACAGCATGGCAGGTGAGAAAGGCAATCAGGTTGGTGCTGCCTCTGGAGGCTGATGTGTGTGTGTAGGGAGAGGATACACTAGTCAGGACTTTGAAGAGCTGAACCACCACACACAGACCTAATCCCACCATGCCCTGGGGCACCACCACGCACAGAGCTAATCCCAACATGCCCTGGGGCACCACCACACACAGAGCTAATCCCAACATGCCCTGGGGCACCACCACACACAGAGCTAATCCCAACATGCCCTGGGGCACCACCACACACAGAGCTAATCCCACCATGCCCTGGGGCACCACCACACACAGAGCTAATCCCAACATGCCCTGGGGCACCACCATACACATAGCTAATCCCAACATGCCCTGGGGCACCACCACACACAGAGCTAATCTCACCATACCCTGGGGCACAACAACACACATCATTTATCACACCATGCCTTGGGACACTAACACACAGAGCTAATCCCACAATGCCCTATGGCACCACCACACACAGAGCTAATCCCACCATGCCCCAGGGCACTACCACACAAAGAGCTAATCCCACTAAACCCTGGGGCACTACCACACACAGAGCTAATCCCACAATGCCCTGGGGCACCACCACACACAAAACTAATCCCACTATGCCCTGTGACACTACCACACAGAGCTAATCCCACCATGCCCTGGGGCACCACCACACATAAAACGAATCCCACCATGACATGTGACACTACCACACCGAGCTAATCCCACCATGCCCTGGGGCACTACCACACAGAGCTAATCCCAACATGCCCTGGGGCACCACCACACACAGAGCTAATCCCAACATGCCCAGGGGCACCACCACACACAGAGCTAATCCCACCATGCCCTGGGGCACTACAACACACAGAACTAATCCAACATGCCCTGTGACACTACCACACAGAGCTACTCCCACCATGCCCTGGGGCACTACCACACACAGAGCTAATCCCACCATGCCCTGGGGCACCACCACACACAAAACTAATCAAACCATGACCTGTGACACTACCACACAGAGCTAATCCCACCATGCCCTGGGTCACCACCACACACAGAGCTAATCCCGTTAAACCCTGGGTTACTACCACTCACAGAGATAATCCCACCATGCCCTGGGGCACTACCACACACAGAGCTAATCCCACCATGCCCTGGGGCACCACCACACACAGAGCTAATCCCGTTAAACCCTGGGTTACTACCACACAAAGAGCTAATCCCACTAAACCCTGGGGCACTACCACACACAGAGCTAATCCCACAATGCCCTGGGGCACCACCACACACAAAACTAATCCCACTATGCCCTGTGACACTACCACACAGAGCTAATCCCACCATGCCCTGGGGCACCACCACACATAAAACGAATCCCACCATGACATGTGACACTACCACACCGAGCTAATCCCACCATGCCCTGGGGCACTACCACACAGAGCTAATCCCAACATGCCCTGGGGCACCACCACACACAGAGCTAATCCCAACATGCCCAGGGGCACCACCACACACAGAGCTAATCCCACCATGCCCTGGGGCACTACAACACACAGAACTAATCCAACATGCCCTGTGACACTACCACACAGAGCTACTCCCACCATGCCCTGGGGCACTACCACACACAGAGCTAATCCCACCATGCCCTGGGGCACCACCACACACAAAACTAATCAAACCATGACCTGTGACACTACCACACAGAGCTAATCCCACCATGCCCTGGGTCACCACCACACACAGAGCTAATCCCAACATGCCCAGGGGCACCACCACACACAGAGCTAATCCCACCATGCCCTGGGGCACTACAACACACAGAACTAATCCCACCATGACCTGGGGCACTACCACACAGAGCTAATCCCACCATGCACTGGGGCACCACCACACACAAAACTAATCCAACATGCCCTGTGACACTACCACACAGAGCTACTCCCACCATGCCCTGGGGCACTACCACACACAGAGCTAATCCCACCATGCCCTGGGGCACCACCACACACAAAACTAATCAAACCATGACCTGTGACACTACCACACAGAGCTAATCCCACCATGCCCTGGGTCACCACCACACACAGAGCTAATCCCGTTAAACCCTGGGTTACTACCACTCACAGAGATAATCCCACCATGCCCTGGGGCACTACCACACACAGAGCTAATCCCACCATGCCCTGGGGCACCACCACACACAGAGCTAATCCCGTTAAACCCTGGTTTACTACCACACACAGAGCTAATCCCACCATGCCCTGGGGCACTACCACACACAGAGCTAATCCCACCATGCCCTGGGGCACCACCACACACAGAGCTAATCCCGTTAAACCCTGGGTTACTACCACACACAGAGCTAATCCCACCATGCCCTGGGGCACTACCACACACAGAGCTAATCCCACCATGCCCTGGGGCACTACCACACAGAGCTAATCCCACCATGCCCTGGGGCACCACCACACACAGAGCTAATCCCGTTAAACCCTGGGTTACTACCACTCACAGAGATAATCCCACCATGCCCTGGGGCACTACCACACACAGAGCTAATCCCACCATGCCCTGGGGCACCACCACACACAGAGCTAATCCCGTTAAACCCTGGGTTACTACCACACACAGAGCTAATCCCACCATGCCCTGGGGCACTACCACACACAGAGCTAATCCCACCATGCCCTGGGGCACCACCACACACAGAGCTAATCCCGTTAAACCCTGGGTTACTACCACACACAGAGCTAATCCCACCATGCCCTGGGGCACTACCACACACAGAGCTAATCCCACCATGCCCTGGGGCACTACCACACAGAGCTAATCCCACCATGCCCTGGGGCACCACCACACATAGAGCTAATCCCACCATGCCCTGGGGCACTAAAACACAGAGCTAATCCCACCATGCCCTGGGTCACCACCACACACATAGCTAATCCCACCATGCCCTGGGGCACTACCACACAGAGCTAATCCCCCCATGCCCTGGGGCACTAACACAAAGAGATAATCCCACCATGCCTTGCGACAACTACCACACAGAGCTAATCCCACCATGCCCTGGAGCACTACCACGCACAGAGCTAATCCCACCATGCCCTGGGGCACTACCACACAGAGCTAATCCCACCATGATTTGGGACAACTACCACACAGAGCTAATCCCACCATGCCCTGGGGCACTACCACACACAGAGCTAATCCCACCATGCCCTGTGGCACTACCACAGAGAGCTAATCCCACCATGCCCTGGGTCACTACCACACAGAGCTAATCCCACCATGATTTGGGACAACTACCACACAGAGCTAATCCCACCATGACCTGGGGCACTACCACACAGAGCTAATCCCACCATGCACTGGGGCACCACCACACACAGAGCTAATCCCACCATGCCCTGTGGCACTACCACAGAGAGCTAATCCCACCATGCCCTGGGTCACTACCACACAGAGCTAATCCCACCATGATTTGGGACAACTACCACACAGAGCTAATCCCACCATGCCCTGGGGCACTACCACACAGAGCTAATCCCACCATGCCCTGGCGCACTACCACACAGAGCTAATCCCACCATGCCCTGGGGCACTACCACACAGAGCTAATCCCACCATGCCCTGGCGCACTACCACACAGAGCTAATCCCACCATGCCCTGGCGCACTACCACACAGAGCTAATCCCACCATGCCCTGGGGCACTACCACACAGAGCTAATCCCACCATGCCCTGGGGCACTACCACACAGAGCTAATCCCACCATGCCCTGGGGCACTACCACACAGAGCTAATCCCACCATGCCCTGGGGCACTACCACACAGAGTTTATCCCACCATGCCCTGGGGCACTACCACACAGAGCTAATCCCACCATGCCCTGGGGCACTACCACACAGAGCTAATCCCACCATGCCCTGGGGCACCACCACACAGAGCTAATCCCACCATGCCCTGGCGCACTACCACACAGAGCTAATCCCACCATGCCCTGGGGCACTACCACACAGAGCTAATCCCACCATGCCCTGGGGCACTACCACACAGAGCTAATCCCACCATGCCCTGGGGCACTACCACACACAGAGCTAATCCCACCATGCCCTGGGGCACTACCACACAGAGCTAATCCCACCATGCCCTGGGGCACTACCACACAGAGCTAATCCCAACATGCCTGTGTTTTTTGCTTTTGTCTATACTATGAGACATGTTTCTGTTTTTGGAAAATGTGTTTGTTATTCACTATTCAGAACAGCATGATGTCCTCAAACATTCGTTTATGCTTTTATCCCTTTCAGTTCAACATCTAGGCTACAGTGTTTGTGTGTGTTTGTGTGTGTTTATGTGTGTGTGTGTGTGTTTGTGTGTGTGCGTGTGTGTTTCTGGTCATGTACTACACTCCTCGGACACGGTTCCCTTTTTAACCGTGACTTCCTTCAGTGATTATGAGAAGCTCCTAGCGTCTCTCATCGTGGGACAGCGTTCAGTAGTCATGTGAAGCTCCTAGCGTCTCTCATCGTGGGACAGCGTTCAGTAGTCATGTGAAGCTCTTAGTGTCTCTCATCGTGGGACAGCGTTCAGTAGTCGTGTGAAGCTCTTAGCGTCTCTCATAGTGGAACAGCGTTCAGTAGTCATGAGAAGCTCCTAGCGTCTCTCATAGTGGGACAGCGTTCGGTAGTCATGAGAAGCTCCTAGGGTCTCTCATAGTGGGACAGCGTTCAGTAGTCATGTGAAGCTCTTAGCGTCTCTCATAGTGGAACAGCGTTCAGTAGTCATGAGAAGCTCCTAGGGTCTCTCATAGTGGGACAGCGTTCAGTAGTCATGAGAAGCTCCTAGCGTCTCTCATAGTGGGACAGCGTTCAGTATTCATGAGAAGCTCCTAGCGTCTCTCATAGTGGGACAGCGTTCAGTAGTCATGAGAACCTCCTAGCGTCTCTCATAGTGGGACAGCGTTCAGTAGTCATGAGAAGCTCCTAGTGTCTCTCATCGTGGGACAGAGTTCAGTAGTCATGAGAAGCTCTTAGCGTCTCTCATAGTGGGACAGCGTTCAGTAGTCATGAGAAGCTCCTAGCGTCTCTCATAGTGGGACAGCGTTCAGTAGTCATGAGAAGCTCCTAGTGTCTCTCATCGTGGGACAGAGTTCAGTAGTCATGAGAAGCTCTTAGCGTCTCTCATAGTGGGACAGCGTTCAGTAGTCATGAGAAGCTCCTAGCGTCTCTCATAGTGGGACAGCGTTCAGTAGTCATGAGAAGCTCCTAGTGTCTCTCATCGTGGGACAGAGTTCAGTAGTCATGAGAAGCTCTTAGCGTCTCTCATAGTGGGACAGCGTTCAGTAGTCATGAGAAGCTCCTAGCGTCTCTCATAGTGGGACAGCGTTCAGTAGTCATGAGAAGCTCCTAGTGTCTCTCATCGTGGGACAGAGTTCAGTAGTCATGAGAAGCTCTTAGCGTCTCTCATAGTGGGACAGCGTTCAGTAGTCATGAGAAGCTCCTAGCGTCTCTCATAGTGGGACAGCGTTCAGTAGTCATGAGAAGCTCCTAGTGTCTCTCATCGTGGGACAGAGTTCAGTAGTCATGAGAAGCTCCTAGCGTCTCTCATAGTGGGACAGCGTTCAGTAGTCATGAGAAGCTCCTAGTGTCTCTCATCGTGGGACAGAGTTCAGTAGTCATGAGAAGCTCTTAGCGTCTCTCATAGTGGGACAGCGTTCAGTAGTCATGAGAAGCTCCTAGCGTCTCTCATAGTGGGACAGCGTTCAGTAGTCATGAGAAGCTCTTAGCGTCTCTCATAGTGGGACAGCGTTCAGTAGTCATGAGAAGCTCCTAGCGTCTCTCATAGTGGGACAGCGTTCAGTAGTCATGAGAAGCTCTTAGCGTCTCTCATAGTGGGACAGCGTTCAGTAGTCATGAGAAGCTCTTAGCGTCTCTCATAGTGGGACAGCGTTCAGTAGTCATGAGAAGCTCCTAGCGTCTCTCATAGTGGGACAGCGTTCAGTAGTCATGAGAAGCTCCTAGTGTCTCTCATCGTGGGACAGAGTTCAGTAGTCATGAGAAGCTCCTAGCGTCTCTCATAGTGGGACAGCGTTCAGTAGTCATGAGAAGCTCCTAGTGTCTCTCATCGTGGGACAGAGTTCAGTAGTCATGAGAAGCTCTTAGCGTCTCTCATAGTGGGACAGCGTTCAGTAGTCATGAGAAGCTCCTAGCGTCTCTCATAGTGGGACAGCGTTCAGTAGTCATGAGAAGCTCTTAGCGTCTCTCATAGTGGGACAGCGTTCAGTAGTCATGAGAAGCTCCTAGCGTCTCTCATAGTGGGACAGCGTTCAGTAGTCATGAGAAGCTCCTAGCGTCTCTCATAGTGGGACAGCGTTCAGTAGTCATGTTGCAGTCCTTCCTTCCTTAAGACCAAGCACTTTTAGAAGATTAATTTTCCATGTTTTACTGCCTCCCTCCATTATGAGCTGAGATTAAAGATTGTTGAGAGAGAGTTGTTTTTTATTAATGATGTGAGCGTGTTGACTTTTCACTTATCTTGTACACTCTTATCTACAGGTTACTAGGTGTAGTCAGTGAGCTGGTCTCTACGGGTCACTAGGTGTAGTCAGTGAGCTGGTCTCTACGGGTCACTAGGTGTAGTCAGTGAGCTGGTCTCTACGGGTCACTAGGTGTAGTCAGTGAGCTGGTCTCTACGGGTCACTAGGTGTAGTCAGTGAGCTGGTCTCTACGGGTCACTAGGTGTAGTCAGTGAGCTGCTCTTGAAAGGTCAAGTAGTTGAAACTGGATCAGCAGCACGACCAGGTGGACTGGGGACAGCCAGGAGTCATCAGGCCAGGTAGTCCTGAGGCATGGTCCCAGGGCTCAGGTGCTTCGGGAGGGGAGGGAGAGAGAGAGAATTCGAGGGAGTCTACCTAAATTCCCACAGGACACCAGATGAGACAGGATAATTACACCAGATATATCAGACTGCATCTAGGATATTGTGCAAGGTTGAATTTAGTTCCTCAGTTAGGTGGTTAACCGATTGTTGTACTCTGACGTTCTTGGGTAGGTGGAGGGAGTCTGGAAGGGCATCTAGGAATCTTTGGGTTGTCCGAGAATTTATAGCACAGCTTTTGATGATCCTTGGTTTGGGTCTGAGCTGATTATTTGTTGCGATTGCAAATGTAATAAGATGCTGGTCCAATAGTCCAGGAT